>NC_066239.1:17712167-18015198 GCF_024542735.1 Bombus huntii
TCGCGATAGCATGTAATTTATCGATCACTGATCGTTAAAACTTGCTAGTATTTAAAGTAATAAATGCCACGTAGGATATTCTCTAGATGACATTTTCAGTTAATAACGCGTCTATAATGCTCTGTTGTTTCGTTCTCTCACAATCCCCTAACCTGCTTCGATTGTCTCTAGACGAATTTAGGGAGCAGCCGTCTCCGAGCCTTCCAGACAAAATATATAATACACAGTGGAAGTAACAGTGGTCGGAGACCTTGAATGGTCCAAAGATTTCCAATAAGCTACAAATTATACAAATGTACATAAAAAGCTCGCTAAAAGAAAAATATTTCTGGTTACAGCGTAAGTAAGAAATTATAAGAAATTATAATCCTAAGGTTAGTGGTAAAAAAATTGCAAAAATCCGGAAATAAATATCTAGTCTATTGGCATGCATTTAATTCAGCTTATGTGTTTCGTTTATACGTTAAAAAAATCTTGAACCCCTGAATTCTCAAAAACTCGAATTACATAATAGATATACTTAAACG
Source organism: Bombus huntii (assembly GCF_024542735.1). Taxonomy (NCBI): domain Eukaryota; kingdom Metazoa; phylum Arthropoda; class Insecta; order Hymenoptera; family Apidae; genus Bombus; species Bombus huntii. The sequence continues at coordinate 17,712,695 of NC_066239.1, forward strand.
AGTTATTAATTAAATAAACGATAAGCGCGTCTGTTTTCCGTAAAATCTGTTCTTAAATTTTATAGTGTACTATGCCTCATTTGCAAAACATGTTTCAATGTGTGGCGGATCGGTATCAATAGGACGCTGACAGGTCGAGGCATCAACGCGGCGCAACACCTCCCGGGCGATCCGCTGGTACCAACCGCCAACACTAGACTACTAGAAGGCTACGACGACAACGAGTCTGTCTAACTCGCTAGCGGTCGAATATACGAGCGATTGATACAAATACCGCACCTAGCGAGACTCCCTCTACGTCTAAGGCAGGGACTACCGGGCATAGCCTTACTGACGAGTCCACCGGTAATCCCGGGACCAAACGCACGACTCTCTTTTCATCCGCCACATTGGTGACCCCGACGTGATATAGCGTGACCCCAAAGCTATATAGCGCAATACAAGATAGAAGGAATGATTCGTCGTCGATGATGGAAGGCTGATCGTCGTGGGGACGAGATGGGTTGTCTCTTTCTCTGACGTGCTGCTGGAGGTGATGCCCATGAACTATTGCAATGGCTACATCACTTCCTGGCTTGGTCGTCGTCTCGTATCCGGTCACCTGCTTGGCGTGTTTGTCGTCGGTGGTTGGCTCCTTTTTTTTGACTCCTTCTCCAAAGGTGCGTGTTCGTTGTCGGTGGTCACCAATGTGGCGGATGAAAAGATCCACAACAACTACTTCTAAGTTCTACCATTTAAGCACAGCTATAATGAACAGTTTAGACCAAAGTATTGGTAATCTTCCGAAAATTCTAAAAGAAAGGCCCGTTGTCTCTACATCTCTGACATATATATACAATTATGCTTTCCACCATGTGAAAGTCAACAATTTAACTTTTCTAGCAGTTTTTGCCTGATTCGACTAATTACAGACATCTTAAAACGATTAAGAATGTTTCGAAATGAAAGACTGGCCGAAATTATATTCGGAAAAGAACTTTCCAACGTAATTATACGGAAAGAACGATTTCAGGATACTTTAGAGAGACGATTCGGTAGTCGAAATTTTTTGAATGGATTCTCAAGATTATCGAATCGACCATCGCCGCGACACATCGTATAAATCACCGAGAGAGAGAGAAAAAGAGAGAAAGAGAGAGAGAGAGAGAGAGAGAGAACTTTCATCGATGGCGAAAAAATGCTAAGTGAGCGGTCAGAGACGGTGCATTAAAGTCAACGACATATACCGTGACTTTCCATCGGTGGTCCAACGGCCTTAACGCGTAAATCATCTCAAAGAAATTTCTTCGAGCATGTCCGACCTGTTTTCATCGAAAGCCGGAAGCGTGGATCGACCCAGGGGCTTGCACGCGTGCCTTCGTGTTCCGCGTCCAATTACGAGAAACAGTCCGCGTGGGGCAAGAAATTCGTCTTATCGATATATCAAAGAAAAATCTCGTTCTATCCGACGCACGAAAAATTATAGAAGGGATCTCGTCGATCAAACGTTTCTCCGTAAATATCTCACCCTCTCTCTGTTCTCGTTTAATCGACTAATTTCTCCGTCTACGCGTCATGCGTAATTGCACAAACCGAGAATCAATTGTTTTTATTAACATAATATAATAATAATAACATTGTTATTATTATTACTCTTACGATATACTCGTAGATAGTAACAATTATTGGCTTTAGAGGGATGTAGAGAGAAATTGGCTAGAGATTCTGGGATTTGTTAGCAGCAACGTATATTCGAGACGATATAGCAATTTACGTCTGGACCTAGGACTTGGTAAGGTTAGAGATTCGTTAAAGCTACGCCAAGCGAAGCTCAGCCTGTGCAAGCTACGCCACGCTAAATTACCACGATTTCTAGCATCGGTCTTTTGTTCGTAGCTGCTTTCGTTTGCTACACGAAGCTATGCTACGAGAAAACTCCTTGAGGGCTTGCTGCTTTACGATGCGCACGACCTGCTGCTTTATGACGCGCATGGTCTGCCGGAGTAATTAGATTCGCCGTATTTAACTTATTGTAAATAGTAGAAACAAGAAACAGATGTGGAATTTTCTAGGTTCTGTAAAATTTTGTACGGCTTCAGGATCTCAGCAAAATGCTTCAGCGAACGTTTGGAAAGTCGATAGCCGGTGAATCGAAGTTGTCGAGTTGTTAGGTATCGTTGTAACGATTTGAGGCGAAGGATGCGTCATACAGCTAACAAATGGCAAATTGAAGGACCCGATCGTAAAGTGAAGAAGGCAGCGATGCTTTTTGGTGAATGTGAAGGATTTATACCTGAGGCACGAGCGTGAAAAGTGATTAAGAGAAATTTCTAACATAGTTGCACTTATCTTTCAACAACTTCTGAGAAATACGAAGTTTCTTATTTTATTTTTTCACCTGGCTCAAAATTCAATATTTAATTTCACTGTAAAAATGAAAGCAACAATAGCAAATATATCTACGATATAGATAAATATAGAAGATATAGAAGTAGGGATAGATAATCGCTAAATATAAAAATTATACGATTACAGTTTCGCGTTTAATACAAATGAAGCGTATCATAGAATCAAAAGAATAGCATATAAAAATATAGAAGAAAATAACGCATTTTATGTAGCAACCGCAATAGAGCGCTCTATTAATAAATATCCGACGTACTACGTATATTAATCTTTCTATTCGTAACACGAAGTAATTACAAATTTATTGAAACGATAACGCCAACTATCATTCTACAGAATGAGCGAGCTACGTCTAACTTATCGAACTACCTTCTCTTATTAAAACTTTTAAATGGAAGCACTATGCGCACTAATGAATGTGTCGACTAAATCAATAATCTCGAAAGTTTCTTAACTCGACTGGTTCAGCGTAATAGACGTAAAAAGCAAATTCTACGAAACAAATTACGCTACCGTTTTCGCGAAAATACACATATACAAAAAAAAAAAAAAAAAAGAAAAGAAAGAAGCCTACCTACTCCTAGCCAACTACGTAACAAAATAGACATACGTTTCTCAATGAGACATTCCGATAGACAATACGATTTGTATTTTGTTTACTCAATTTCAATTCCGTGCAATCGGATCGAACTATATATACACAGGCTAAAGTTATCAGTGCATAAATGCCAAAATAAACAGCATATACAGTCTTTGTATCCATCGTATTGCTCGAGTAAGATTATACGTATGTAGTCCGTAATTCTCTCGTTAAGATACACCAATTAACCTACATTGCGTTTTCTAAACTTGAAACCACCCAAAGTGACATTGTCACGTTAAAATTATAATCTATATATCGATATAGATATCAACAGATTTTTACGTGTCAGCGCGATAAGCGTTGAAATATGATATCGGACGGAATATCAAGGACAACAATTCAGCCTTTAGTTCCGCGAAAAGCGCGGAATACATTTACCGGGGAAAAAGGAACACGATAGAAAACTAGTTTATTGCCGTTCGGCGTAACAAGTATTTTATTATATGAACATTGAACTCGGTATACAATAAAATGAAATTCTAACAATAACTTATACGAGTTCGACCGCATAACGCGTGAATTTCATTCGGCCGATTATTTTAGCCATTGGTCTTTATGGATCCAAAAAGTACGGTATCTCGTACACGCGCTAAAGTATCTATACTAGGATTATTTTATAGAAAATATATTACACGTGAATTCATCGATAAATCCAGGAAAAATAAATGTATTCAGTCAATTAAGAGAATAGCTTCTCGAACGTGCATAATTCTAATCAGGTCTTATCGCGTGTATCTCGTACCTTCGTAATATCTGATCGATACTTCGTGTTGATTATATAGTTATGAGACTCGATTTTCTATTAATTCAGGTTCCCAGTAATTTTCTACAATCACAACGAATATCGACCATCGAACAGAATCCACCCATCTGACGCATTAAAATTCTCCGCAGAGAATGCAAGCAGTGTATAGCGAGACCACCAAAACCGCAGCTATCATTCTTTCAAAACGGTTTCACGATCCGGGACAGCATTGAAAAACGACGAGACTTCACGTTTGCGACGATAATATCGATGCGGCCCAATTTTACCAACCTTCATCGTCTGATGATCGCGCACCGTTAACACTCGATCGAACGAACCGTACGAGGCGCCACGGAAATAATTGGGATGGGTGGTAAAACTATTTCAGAGCATTCACACGTTCAGAGCGTCCATAACGGGAAAATGCGTGATGCGGATCAGAACGAACCTTCTGCAAGGAAATTCGAATTAACTGTCTGGTATTTATGGATGAGATAGACACCTATCACGCAATACGATTTCGTTTATGCGATGCTATCGCGAAAATCGATTTTTCGATGACTCGTTAACCACTTAAATCGCATTAACGAAGTATTTCATCTATTACGATCCTCTTTTATAGCCAATTTACGCTATGGAATTTTCCAACTTCTAAGTTTCCCAATTGCCAAACTTCCAAGTTTGTTAATTTTCCGACTAGCAAATTGTAAAAGAATTTGGAATTTTTAGAATCTTCTATCGTTCGAGGAACGATTTTTTGAATTTACGCACTTTCACGTTATTACATTTGAAGTTACCAAGACGCAAACACCAATCTGCTGTTTTTCTTTCATACGGAAGGAACAACGTTTATTTATTTATAAACGCTTAATAAGGTATTTCAACGTCGGACGAAAAAAGATTAATCGACAATGAGCCATCAAATCTCTGCTGTTTTTATGTCCTAAACATCTTCTTCCTGTGTTCGATAAATTCGTTGATTATTATCTGACGCGACGTAACTGTACGCTGTATAGAGTTGCATAAAAACGACCGCATAATTACGTTTCATCGGAAAATGAACGGACGTGTGTATACGATAAATACGTGATCCGGTCAGAGAGAGGTCGTACGGCGTAACAAGCACGCTTTAAATCGATAATCGTAGCTCGATTAAAGGCAGTGCACTGTAACGCGTGTTAATTAAGTGTTTTAATTATCACCGGCAGCCCATCACGCGACCAACCATGGATAGATATAGTTCTTAGACCTTAAAGGCCACTTGAAAGGACAGTATTTTAAAAGAAAAAATAGAGTCCGGGTCGAAGCATTTTTTCACAAAGTGATTCTTTTTCAAAGAGCCAGACTTGTACAAAAAGCAATATCCACGAATATTTGAATAAAACAAACCAAGAATTTGTTCGCAGATATTGTAATTTATTTTTGTAAAAAAAAAAAAAATAATCGAGAAAGCTCCTTTCTTGAATTAGTCATTGATACCTAAATTATCTGTAATAATATTAAATACGTTATAATATCAAATAATATTAAAATACAGGCACTAATTGAAGAAAAATGTATAATCGTTGGCACGTGTAATGCGAGAAGCATGTAACATAGTTTGGGTTACGTTGCGCGAAATCCTCGATTATATCTAGTCGTTCAATTAAGAATGACGAATTGTCACGATGAAGATCTCACGAATACCGCGAACTCGAATCGCGGATCACGTTTCCTCCGAGCACGTCCGATCTCTTCGACGCGTTTCATAGATTCCCGCATGCTCGTTATTTTCCATATTCTCCGTGGATTAGAAGCATAAATATTTAAAGTTATCGTAGATATCTTATTCTTGATACCGATAATGGGACTTGGATAGTTTTTAAATAGATCCAATAATACCTGCGTAATACTACGCGCCTATAAAACGAACCGCAATCTCGGCAAGTCACATACGAACAACTACATGATAGGGAAACGCGTCGGATAAGAAATACAAGATACAAAATATAAAGATGGCGAAGCAGAGTTAAAAGCTATAGACGTATCTAAAATTTTCATGCATCTGGAGGATCAATAAGGTATTCTTAGAAATGAATTATACACAGATTGTTTCAAACGATATCCATCAATTTGAAACGATCAAAACTATGGACAAAACATCGCGTACGCAAATGTGAATATAATTTGATATTGGTACTACAAATATTTCCTACATACGATTCTTTCTTTTGCAATAATTTACAATATAATGTATAACTTCCTATTCACGATTCTCAATTCTCAAAGCATATAATATTTTTCCCAACATTTTGCTCCAGGAAAAGGTACATTGACAATCGCCGCACTATTTTTTGATAGTTTTCCTCTTTCTTTTTTTTTTTTTTTTCAATATGTCTTTTCAATTGTCGAAGTACGAGAGATCAACGGGTTCCTGCGCAAGTGTATCGACCTTGAGACGAACTCTCACAACACCCCAACGTCCTTAGAGAGAAAGGACGTCCCGCAGGCCTTCCTCGGAGAAAGCATTTGCTCGCTAAATAAATACACAAGGCTCGTACTGTCTCAGCTATCGTGCAAGTATTAATGACATTTTCCCTTCACCGATTATTTGAATGCGCGTCCGATCGAGAAGACCTATGCTACGGTATAATTCTCACGTGAATCACTACTTTCGATCGGCTTTGGTCCTGTGCTCGCCTCTTACAATCGATTACTCGATTTCCGCTCTGTTCATCGGGATCCTATGCTCGAAAATACTTTCACTTATTGATCCAGTTACCATTCAATCGAAGTTTTCGTTCGATTCGCGTCGATGTTTCGCGCTTCTCGCTTAATTAATTTCGAAAGAACAGTAAATGGATCGTACGTATACGTATATGGTTCGATGAACGTCCATTTGAAATTTTTCGCTTTTTAGATTCATAATTATCGAACACGTCTCCTGAATCATTAATTATCCGCGGTATTTATTAAAAAGCGAAACTTACACTTTCTTGCGAAGCTTTTTCTTCTCCGATTGGATGCTTTACTTTACAAGTATGAATATTTCTACGATATTAGCGCGAAAATTATCAGAATACTTAAAACGATTAATCTATGATTTTTCCTGGTCTGAATGATTTTTTGTAAAATATACGAATACGAGTATCATCGATAACCGACACAAAAGAAACGTTTTTCACAGTCTCGGAGAAAGACGAAATTTAGTCTCCCAAAAGGAATTAAAATCTAAATAAAACAGATAAAGCAAATATGTGGAGCAGATCGATTTTCGTTGGAATCTCCGAGGATCGGTAGCAGCGTTTTCCTTAATCGCTACTGGAAACTAGCGTATCGATTTCCATTACATGGAAATTCACCGTGGCCTCGACGACCATGCAATCTCGCGTTTTCCCCTGGTGCAGCTGCAAGGACGCTTCCTCGATGAAGTTTCAATCGCGTTACAGTTTTATCAAACCGTGCCAGATGGAGACGAACGATGAAAAACAGGCGAGAAACGCCGATAACGAACGGAAGGAAGCGTGAATCGTCTGTTTCGAATTTCCTAGCACGAAGAAAAAATAAGGACGCAAAACTAAACATAGGAAGAGAAGAAAAACTCAAGGAGAGGATGTAAGAACAGTAGATACGGAATTTTCGGGATTTTTATATGTCTCGGCTCGAATCATTTGAGCGTGTACGATGATTATTGGCCTGGAATCGAGTCGAACGGACGAGAACAAGAGATGGCGGAAAATGAAAAACGAGGAGAACCCAAGTGGATCGGAAATAACGATTCGGTTGGAAAACGAGTTCCGACTGAAAGATGTTGATGTGGACTTCGTGGGTTTAAGTAGGTTACTCGGCGACATTATTTTTCTCGGAAGCTTGTTATTTACGTCTGCTGTGACATTCCTGTTTCTTACTTTGTATTCTTCCTCTTTCTTTATTTTTTACTTTTTTTTTTGTGGAAGGTAGTCCTGTTGACTCTGCTTCTTACACCATCCCTCTTGGAACTATTTAATGGACACAAATATTTCTACGCAAATTTTCTATTATTATCTTAGCGTTTGGTATTAAGAATCGTTCACAGATGGAACCGAAGTTATTTGTGATTCTACGATCAGCTTCTAAGAGTAATAATTTACCTCGCAAATCTAAATATAACTATCTTACGAAACAGAGGATATAAGATACTCGTACGGAACAATCAAAAACTCTTTGGCAAACTACAAATTAAACACGAGCCTTTCTACGAATATTTATAAAATACCTACGCTTGGAATACAAAAATTGGAATGCACGGATACGAGGTAACACGGTAATTTCCAACCTACATATTTCCCAAGAAAATTGACTCTATTAAATCCCGAAGCCTTCAGATACCTGCGACGTCTTACCTTAAAATACAACAAGAATAGCTAGAGGAAAATTTCGTAATACGTCGTTCGTCTGACTTATCGTGTCTTCTAGAACAGTTTTCCTTTGACGAGATTTTACCAGGAAGACAAAACACGTTTCGCCCAGATCTGAAAAATTCCTGTTCTAAACCATAGGAGAGGGAGTGAGAAATTTTATGTACAGAGAGCAGGGCGGTGCTTGTATCTGAACGAATGGAAGCATTCTTTTGAGAGAGTGCAACTTTGCGACGGAGAAACAGTCTCGGAGAGAATAAAGAAGTCGCGGATCTTTTTCAGCGTGAGCACGAGCTTTACAACTGCATTCCACGCCGTGGCACTTGCACCTTTTTTACTGCGCTTTTACGCGGCGACTACGCGGAATTTATAGACACAAAGACCGCGGCCGATACAATGCAACGATGCTTCGACGTGCGTAAATAGTATATACGAGCCGGTCCACGCATTCCACGGATTATTTCGCGTGGCCTGCGTATACCGACCATACTACGCTTCGTGTGGACATTCATCAAATTTATCGATGCGCATTTTTCCGATTCCTTGTCCGCGGAGACTCGCAGTTTGTACGCTCGACCGAAACGAAACGATCGATAAAGAAATTTGGAAATTGGCGATACAAAGATTGGGATGAAAAGATGCACGGCGACGTTTACAAAGAGGTTTTCCCAGTTACAGTTTGTTCGCCGTTAAAATAGAGAATTTAGTTCGTTTTATATCTTCCAGTTCTTCGGACGTGACTTTTCACCGATTTAAAATATTTCGAAGTTTCCGTGATTGAAACGAACGAAAACATATCTTGTGTTGTCTATGTTCTGACGTATATCTCTTAGGATATTAAAAGAAGATAATTTGGACTTGTATAAAATTTGTTTACGAAGAAATGAATTTTATCTTGTTTTATTTGCTTTGACAAAGTTTCTTGGAGAATGTTCTCAAACGATACGAGTAGCTTCAGATTTTCACTCTTGAAAATCATGTCGGATTTTAGGTCTTTTAACATAATTCTATGAGAAACCTACTAGAAAAATGGTCGAATGTTTGGGAATTTTTACGATTGAAGCTGTTTGGACGAGATATTTTTAAAAAATTCACTACCCACAATATCTGAAGATTGACGCAAACAAAGAAATTTATTTTCCACATATTTTTTTATTTAAGCCACAAGAGATAGGTAAGTCAATGTGCAACGTTTTTCCGAGTATGTTCGACGAGGAAACAGGGAAAACGCATCGAACCGTAAACGGCTCGATAGAAATTGATGTTCCTCGGTTTTCACGCGTGACTTGCACACAAAATAAAAATCATCGCGTTGAAAGAATGTATAAACAAAGGTATTCATCTATCGTGTACGTTCTATGAATAAATCTTCCAAATTGGCACCGTTGAATTCTTGCGAATGCCATCGGGTTTCTTACTGCACAACGTACGGTCAACGGATTTTATAGAAATTTTCCAGGTTGGGTAGAACTTTTGCGATATTCGTTCGAAAGATATTCCGCAAATATGTAATAATTTAAAACCTTAAAACCGCGTATATGAAAACTGATAAACTAAAAACGAGTAAACTGGTATATAAAACACATAAAAAATTCTAATAATTAAATATCGAAGAATCTTTGAAAAAAAAAATACCAAAGTACATTCCCGTTCGCTACAAATTTTTCGAGAAAAATATCTATAAAAATTGTTCTGAATCTATTTATCCACGAGTCTATTACCTGTTCAAAAACCAAATAATTTTTCCAAACGCGACAAATTCGTGACTAACAACGAAATTGATTCGAATACAAAATACATTCAAAGTATCAACTAATTTAAAAAAAAAAATAAAAGAAAAAGAATTAAAAATTATTGCCGATAGAGATAATGCGAATCTGATGAAATTAATCTGACGATCGAAGACAGTAATTTATCTCAACAACAACTAACCAATTTAAAAATCATTTTCACGGGAATTCAGTTACAATGTCTTCCGCAAATACCCATTGTTCAAGACACATTTATTGTTGTTCTACTCGTGTACGAATCGATTCCAGTGAATTTACGCGTGCCCAGTGAGAATACCCTGAACAGAACGGTTCGATGGAACACAAATCGTCGCATGAATACCATTCCCGCGGTAGCGAAACTCGATTTCTCCGGCTCTCATCGAAATTCGTGGACGGTGAAAACGCTACCGGCTATTGGTCATGGTGGTTTCATCGAGGATACAATTCGTCGGGCACAGCACACGAATCTATTCCAACTCGGATGATTATCGCGAATAATAAGAGCCAATCGATCTGCAGTTATCGGGCTCCTCTTACCTTTTCAACGAGAAGATTTGTATCTTTTGTATTTTTATACAAATATATATTTGTATATCTTCTGGAATTAATAAATTTACGCCTCTTCGCGATACCAAATACAGTTAATTTAATTCTGAATACGAATTTATCGTTTCGACGTTTCGCCACATCGTTTTTATTTCAAGCGTTGCTCTAGTGCGAAGAACGAACAAAATATCGTTTTTATTAATTGTCAATTATTAAGATTAAAATATTGTACTTGTAGGATAATGCGACGACTTTAAACATTCGAAAAAGCATAACATCACAAGTTATAAATAATTGACAAAGTGCATAAACGAATAAATACGCGTAATCGTGAATTGATGGTTAGTAGTCGTTTGTAACTTTGATCTTTGTCAATCGTTGAAAACATGTACTTTTTATTTTTCACAACATCATCCGAGCCTCTCATTTGGCGAGTGGCGTAAGCTCAATTCAGTGGCGTAGTAGCATTCAGTGGCGTAAGATTTAATTCACTCGTCAACCAAGTGGCCCATTTTATCGTATATTAGCGTCAGTAGAAATTTTACGCGTAAGCGAAATTCATATGCAGAGTGAAGGAAATCTCGAATAAACTATATTCTATCTCTGTTCTAATCATCACACGTACATCGAACGTCTGTACAGATTTATTGGGTTGGCAACTAAGTGATTGCGGATTTTGTCATTAGGTAGTAACGAGAAAATCCGCAATCTCTTAGTTGCCAACCCAACAGAAACCCACATTACGTTATCTTCAACCTGTTATTCCATTTTATTTATGCTAATGCCCTGTAAAGTATCGCTACATGAAACCATATATTTTCTTATCTTTTCCTTGCTTTACTTCATTCTAAGTAAACAAACTATTTTTATCGCGTTACTTTGATCGATCCAAGTCTGAAAGTAAAGTAAAATGTTGGTACATGTATAGTACAAAGTAGCTTCGTTCGACTTCCATTCATATTTTGTAGTAATTCAAAGCAAGTTGACCAAAATCGTTCGGGGAATCCGAATAAGAAAGAAAGGTCAGACACAAGGTACGTGAAATTGAATAAAATGAAGATCGAAAGATGGAAAAGAAAGACACTATGGTCCCTAAGAAAGAGACTGGCCCTTACTTCTATGTGAATCTGGTCGAATGCACGTGAAACAGGCAGGTGGAAGCTATGCTTCGTTTCCAAAGTAGGTATCGTTTTAGGCGATTCAGGTCGAACAAACGAACTTGACGAGCAACTTCACTTTCTATCGTTATTCGATACAATTTAAGCGCTCGGCTCACCTTTTAGCTACGCGTAACGGTATCTTGATACCAATTTATTCAGTGAGAATTTCCAATGAGGATAGATAGCTTTCGATAAATTGGAATAACTCGACAGGTTGGGAACTATATTATAAAAATATTTGTTTCTATCTTTCACTATGATATAGGATGATATTTGAAGATATTTTTATTTTTTATTTTGATTTATTACACTGTAAATGTAGGACGACTTTCGAATTTTTCTTTATACATTGATTTTATATCATTAAATTTGGTTTGGAAACTTTTCCTATTTATATACTCGTTATTATATAATTGTGCGAATTATAAAAAATAATTTCTCTATTTCTGACAAATTTACTAATAAAACTTGAAGAGAATGCAACGATATTTTTGTTCGATAAAATGTAACATTCAAGGAATGAAAATGTCGAAACTTTGAAATCTCTACAGCTTCTCTGTTTAATAAGAATGATGTAACTGTAAATGTAATATATGATACAGATATCCGCTTACTTTCATCCTTTTATCTTTTTATGCACTTACCTCGACATGGTACAATAATAGATCACTACACACGTCCTTTCAAGGTTAATAACAACAATCGCATAATCAGATTATCGACGATACATCATACTTTAAAACCCGTAACACCCTAATACTAGAATTTTGCATGAAATCCTTTGCTCTATCGCTTCCAACTAAAATTACAAATTTACTAAAACGAACCAAGAAATTTGTTCGATTCTAAATCGCAAATATTTATAAAATTCATGGAATTCTGCAGAATTTTATCATTATCTTATGTCTAGTTAATAATCTAACCTATTATTTGTGAATAATTTTTTCTTTATTTATTAAAATTTGCAATCAATTCTCGCATTGAGAATTTTCAGTAATTTTTTCTGGCCTGGCGCAGTGACATGGCTAATTATTTATAATAAGTTAATACTTATCATAGATAAGTATAATTTATAAGTAAGTATTATAAATAAGTAAATATTACTTAATTTAGATAACTAATTGAATCTAGCGTTTAGATCTAGCGGGTAGTGTCTCTTCAGCCTGAATAATTTAATATCATTTGTAACCGATGAAAGCTGTAGGAACGCGAAAAGGTTGCAAATTACAATTGACTGTTTTTTCGAAAATTCTTGCACATCTTTCAACAATTCTGAACAATTTCTGTCAAGTTCTCTTCGCCCATCTACATAGATTTCTAAACTTTTACAAATCGTCGACAAGTCAACGTCAATACCAAGCAAACGCGATTTGAATCTCAAAGAGCGACTTAATATCGCTCGATCTGCATCGATTTTGTTTAATTGCGTAACGACCACACGTAACGATGATTCCTCGCGTGTACTTCGCGATTGAATAAATTTACATGACGTGTCATGAACTCTCCAAGCGTCTCGTTTTCTTTTCCGAATCTCCGACTATTCGCTGTCGACGATCGTTCGTTTTCGACGACCGACAATCGGCGTGCGCGTTCTCGTCGACACAAATTAACAACCGTCTCACCGATCAAAGTTGATTTCTGCAAACAATCGGCGAACCAACGTCTGGTAGAAGGTTCGACCCGTCTCATTTGCGATGTCGAGCAAATAAAAAGCATTGATCCGCTAAATCCATTGGGGGCTTCCGAGTTAATACGAACATGTTACGATAATTCGATGGGTTACGTACAATATCCTAGTGAGCGAAAGTGAGATTTCTTTTATATACTTTTATACTTTATTTTTATTACTTTTATATACGTTTCTCCGTGTAACCGTGGCTATACTTATGAAAATTCATCGTAGGAGGACATTGTAGATACATATTTGACATTTTTGTAAGTACAAATATACGTAAATTCAGATTGAAAGCTTGTTTTCCACCAAGGATATATGTGTATACCTACAGGACGAATCGCTCAATTCTATTATTTTAACCTTTTCCTTGTGAGAAAGTCAGTCGAGTGGTTGTTGAAGCTATGACTATGCAAAGCGCTACTCATACGTATAACGTATAAAATTATGGTAAAATATTGCATACGTACGTATGATACGTATTAACAAAAAAAAGAAAAAAAAATATGTACGTATAGTACGTTCATTAAACATAATATAACGATTTAATTTAGATAATAATTAGAATCAACCATAGTATCTGCGTACATTTTATGTCGTAATTCGAAATATCATCGAACAACGAATATAAAATCATTAAGAAACGGAGATTCCAAATCTAGTAACTATTGAGATAGTCTTTGAAGGCTTAAAATATCGACTAATAGCGCAAATGTAAATGAGATGTCGAACGAGTATGAATAATATACGTGACGAGCGAGGTTGATGATTTGCAAAAATTTCATTCATTAAATGCCTTTCTCTTATCTCGGTAGTTATTGGCATCCGAACTGATCCACGTTAATAGCGTTCTTTACTCTACCATATTCTACTCAGCTGGAAAATTAATTTCACTGAAAAAACGTATATCCTAGCGTTGTATGTCTTATTTTATCGAACCTTAATTTTCATACTCAATTTTGATCTTGACGATTATCTCTTGTCAATTCTACTATCTGCTAGCTTCCCCGATATGGAGGGGAAGCATTTAACGATATATACTGGTTTAAGGCTACTTAAATCGAGCATCGACTTCGAGGAATCTGACTATACATATCGAAACACGCAATGCATTCGTAATGACGATAGACGAATGAGAGTCTTCTGCAACAATATCCTTCAAGTTTTATTAAAACAGACGTGTTACGTGTTAGAGTGCGTTGCTTCCTTTCTAATCGCGCTATGAATGTATAAACGCATAATACAGTACAATCGTACATACACGTATCTACATATGTATGAAACATTGTGTATGTAAAACCATATAGGAAATCCCCTTAAGAAAAATCTGTACCAATATGAATCAATTAACGTAACGCGTTCTAAATGAATTATAACAGGACATTTCGTTATTCGTATGCTACTTACAAGTCGGAATATTACAAAGGAGTTCATTGAGTGCATTATTCACAATAAACATGAATCTTTGTAATAGTATGTTAGGCAAAGGTACCGATACGCGGCGGTACGACGTAGCCATGCTGTATCGGCGCTTTACATTTTTCGTTGTATGATGCGGTCTTTGGGTTTAAGCCTCTAGGGAGCGGAGCTTTTTTTTTTATTTTTTTTTCTGTCCTGAAAAACTTGGTCGCAAAACAGGACGCTTCGGTAGTTTGCTTTTTGGGTGCTGCTACTTACAAGTCGAAACTGATAAAGATGGCAGTTTCCTTTTAGAAAATGATCATTTTAACTCGTAATTCGAATAGGAAGATCTCCAGCGAGAATATAAATTCTTTTTAAGAATATGCAAATAACAGTCCGTTCATCGAGTCTAACTCTATCGTACGTATTAGCAAAATTTACGAAAAGAAGATCGACTGAAGAATCTAAAAACTGATTCCCTCGAGATTCGCGTTATTCGCTCTCATCCTACGCGATCCATCAAACCTAAATAGGAAAAAAGAAAGAAAAAGAAAAGCAAAGAAAGAGGGAGAGAAAAAGAAAAAAACGGAGAAAATCAATAAGTTTCTCCAACGATTTTGATACAAAGAAACTAACGAGAAAAAGAGGACCAAAAGATCGGTTCATTGGAAGACACTTTCAAGGCTCTCGCGACCGTTGACATTATTTCTTGAAATATGTACTCCTCCTGAGATTCATCTCGGCCGCTCACTTTCACTTGCCGCAATTTGCAGCGGATCGCGAGTCGAACTCTAGATTCACCGATTCCATGGTATTCCGTAGCGTGTGGCCGTGCGTAAGTAAACGGGCACGTGCTCCTTCTCCTTTACGCAGTAACGACACTGACACGCGCGTAATTACATTCATGTCCGGGTCGCGTTCCGTGCATGCGCCACGGCGTCGTTAAACTTCGCGCTTCGACCGCGGATCGTGTTACCTAATCGCGGGTCTGATAAGCGTGGCCTCGTCGAACGATCAACATGACGAGGACAATTCCAGGCGAAAGGGGAAAGTTGAAGGAACAAGCTTCGGTACCATTCGACAGAGAAATCGACGTATCGAAAGGAGAGAATTAAGGAGAAAAGTGTTCCTTTTTTTTTTTTTTTTTTTTTTTTTTTTGTACCGACGAATTTATTAATGCTAGAGCAATGATAATTGTTGCAGAGGAAGGTTATTCGTTGAAGAAGAGTGACATGTTTGTATATGGTTGTTGCATGTTAACAGTAGAGTAACTGCGGTCGTTAATGTGTTTTTAAATATACTATACATAAATAATTATAATGAAGATCGATGAAAGTAGAATAGCTAACTGTATGTGTATGATCAAGTTTCGATATAAATAAAAATTAATATTGACTTTGTTAAGAGCATCGACATTATTATTAATATGTAGCCGCAAAGGAAATAAAAGAAGATTTGATATTCGTAATTTTTATGGATATATAAATATGTATATTATATGCTAAACATCAGCTCGATTACAAATTTTCTGATTATATCTTCCATAAAAGCTACATTTACCATCCTTTTCTTTCAATGCTTCAGACAGGTTCCTCCTTTATATATTTCTACAAATATTTCCCTCTCTAGAGTATTAATTTTTCTCAAACGCTAGAAACTAGAAGCATCGAATTATTTGGAACAACCAGTAGCTTTACTTTGTATTAATTCGAGGTTGTAAGAAAACGATTGGCCGGTGAATACGCTCGGCAACCGGTTAATGCCCAGGGACCATTTCACGACACCTTGATTCGAATCACGCTCAGAGGCAATACTTATTCTTGGTTTGTAAAATTTCCAGCCGTCGGCGCGGCCTGTTCCCCCGGATCGTTATTCAAGTTTCGAGGAACAGCTGTGCTACTCAAAGAGGGCCCCACGCCTCTTTTCTTATGGGGTTAGGTGCCACGTACCCGAACCAAACTAGCCTCTGGGAGAGTTTAGCCCGGAAGGCCTGTGAATCTTACGTCGCTTTTTAAAGAACCCTGGCACATGCATTCTCCCTTAACCCATACACTCCTTTTCCCTAGTCCAGAAGCATCAGCTCAACAAAATAGCCTGAGTCTACAATAAGAGACTGCCACTTTTATAACGCGAGCTTTAAGTGTAAAATCTGAGCAATCGAATAATTTTGAAACTTAATTACGATCCAGCGATTTTCTGCAAATAATAACGAGGGAATTAATTTTTAGAAAAAAGCGAATCAATATTTTCGCCTTAGTCGAAGAGGAAATTGAAATTTCAAAAGATTTCCAACGTAACTTCTTGTATTCCGAGGTTTACCTTAATAACGAAGGGATTTTTGACGAACCAATGAATTAGAAATTTGATGTCAGTCGAAAATGAGATGAGATTTTAGAAAAGAAATATAAATTTGGCGTTGAAATATCGAATACTCTCGGCAATGTAAACCCGCTACTTTGCTTTCGCCATTCAAATTTAACTCCATGTTTTGACATTTTCGATAACAACCCCAACTCAGGCATAATTCCTCCAACTTTCAAATAAAGCTATCGTTTAAACTAACAAGCGAATCTAACTACGAAAAATCTAGCTTAAAATCTGATTTATCCAATAATCTGTAATAAATAAAAATTCATCCAACTGTACAAAAGAAGGTTGACTAACGTTGGTGACGAAGTTCCGATTTTCAACGTCAATGTCGTTTATTATTAACGCACAAACACGATGATGGTACCCCGCTGGGCGTAGCCACCCACATGTTATATTAGTATACCGCTATAATATTTTACCAAATGTCCTACTGGACAAATTGTAAAATTTAAATAAATAAATAAAAAAAGAAAAAAAAACTAACGCACGAAGTGTTCGTTTTCTGTTACCTACTATTTGTAACGCCGTTTCTCTTACCGTCCTCTAGCCGTTTCCATTTTCCCTGCTCAATAGCGTGTCCTCAACCATAAGTGTGGGAGACTTGGCCGCAGTATTATGCAACTACGCCCGAATCAGGCAGATTCGAACACGTGCCACGTTTCTGCGTCCCATCATCGCGCCTTTCTCTATTCGATCGAACGACTCGTCTCCTTGGTCATTTCGTTCGAGACCGTTCCATTTTCCACCAAGCAAAACCATATGGCACAATAATTCCCCAATTATGTAATATCAGTAAATGGGAAACAGCTAGAAATTGTAGATCATAGATTTTTCTCTTACAGATAAAAGATCCCTGTGATTCTATATGAGAACTTTTAGTTTTTCATCGAAATCGGTTAGAAAAAAACATTATAGAAACACCTTATTAATCCTTAAACTCGTTAAAACTCGTTATTATTATTATTACTAAATAATTATTATTATTAAAACTCGTTAAAAAAAAAAATAATAAAACACCTCACAGTTTCCAATTGATTAAAAGTAAAGAAACTTAAGCAATATTAAGAATGTAAATGTCATTCAGCCGATATAGGATCGTAATTTGTTTATAAAAAAAGAAAAAGATAATAATAATAAAATTGAACAAGTGAACAACGCAACATTGTCGAAATCGCTTCAATTCGCTGTAAATTCGCGGAATCGATGGAACTAATTAAAATAAATTTCGTTATTATTGGCGCTCCAATCAATTATCCAAATCTCGAAATTTTACGCTGAAATTACATCAATGAATATCGAAAAGCAAATATTTATCCGCGGAAAAGGACACGCTCTAAGTAAGTTTATGGCGGCCAACGAGCATAATATAATCGCTTCCTGATGTGGAACGAATAAACGCTTTACAGCATTCCGATTGCAATTTCGCGGATTCCTCGTGCACACTATTGCTACTTATAGGCCTTCAGGTCGTTTGCACCTATGAAGCAAAATTTCATGTTAAATATAAAATCGAATTAATTATTTCGTATTTCTGTTTTAACTAATCATTTTAATTTCTGTTCTTCGAAAAGATGATGTAATTACGCGGTGTTCGTTGCGAACGAAAATACAAGGAATGAAATTAATAAAATAATATTTTTTATTTCAATTATATGCAGAGTTATACGCAACGAGCGAACATGAAAAGGCTCAGAAGTCGAAGATAATTTATTTAAATGTACACAATTATTTTGATTTATAACTTGTAGAAAAATTAAAAAATGAAAATATTCAACTTATAAAGGAAACACGACATATGAATCTCAAACGAGTGACGTATTCGATTCGTGAAGAAAATGTTGGATAATATATAGTTACACGCGTCAACATCACGAAACGTCGTAGTTTTCCTAGTCGGAGATAAAGAAAACACGAAAATAATCTACTATTCGACCAACGCATCGACGATAAATCGTCGAACTCATAAACGACAAGGGTAACATATGGAAAGAGAAGATTCGTATTCTAGTTTAATAGCTTGAAAGATTTGTCGTGCAATTGACGTGAATTGGGTTTTGAAGCGCAAAATTACTCCTGAAATTGCATTAATCGAGTCGAATCTCGAACACGTTTAAAAAAACGCGCGATCGAAAGCTACGAGGAACCTGTGGCAAACTGTGAATCATACAAAACTCGCATGCAGACATTTTCACGTCATCATTTTTTATTTCGCTCGTTTAATCCAATTTTTGCTTTACACGTCTATGTACATATTGATAATACGCGTGTGTCAAAGCGTTACATGCATATTGCAACGCAATCTGCTTTAGCATCGATGTATTTTGACGCAAGGCATACGCCCCTTCGACGACTTTACTTTCGAATCTCGTCCAAGAGGTTGGAATACTTATGTCAGGTGGTGCAAGAATCGTCGAAGTTGTGACGATATTTTTTTGTAATCGTAGCGACATGCTCGCGTCTCGTTTTTCTATTCTCTATTTTCTTGTTTCTATACATTAAACAATTGCTAAGAAACAGGTAAATATGGATGCAATGTCTTACGAAGAACACAGATGGTGAGCAAACATAACCTCTACGAAAGCATGAAATACCGTCGGTTAGCGAAGCGAAAGATATTCCAAGATATTGGTTACGATAATATCGGGCAGAGTTAAAGAAAATCGAAAGAAAGATGTACTACACGTTTCGCATTACTGTAAATGGAAGAGATGATTCATCGATTTTCACGTTTTGCAATGGCAAAAAAGTAACGCTGTTATTTTAATGAATTCTTAAATCAAAATTAAAATATGCAAGCGGACAAAACATTCGTTTTAATAAACTTAGCCGCAATCTGGAAATGAATCTAGCAAGTGAACTGCCTTGTCAGTTCTCTTATTACGTAATGTCGTTGTCAAACCATACGGATATAGCGTAATGATGTAGTCGAACAAATTAACTCGGCGAAAAGAACACTCGTAATCGTTTTAAATTGAATCGCGTTCGATTTTTCTGTCAATCGCATACGAGAGGGCTAGGAGGGCAGAAAATACGTAGAGCAGTAAGCAGCTGCTAACAAGCCAACGTGGCCTGGGTTAACTCTTGATTCCAACATCTTTTTACTAGTGTTTTCACCGATGCCGTAATATGTTTCGAATAATAACGTTTCACGGTAATTTCCGCAAGCAAACATGACAATTTTTTGATCATGTAGTAACGAAATACCATACAAAATATGGCGAGTGAGTGACGATCGAGTGTCTCTTTCCTCGGCACGACATTACGACACATGTACGCACACATGACTGCTTCGTGACGCGTGCAGAGCCGTGTACGTACACACACGTCTGCACGTATATACATACATATATACGCACACGAGCTCGCAATTCCTAGCCTGTACATAAGGAAAAGAGATGGCGAAGAATGGAACGAAATAAGAGTACGATTTACTTACCCGATTTCTGAGGAAGTCCTCAATGGCACGCTGCGCCGAGTCGGTGAGTTTCACGAAGATCAGGGACTTGTTTTCGTGAAAATTACTATGCGACGATAAACCATACTGGACACCTGCCGCCAGCGCCGCCATTTCTCTGTCTCTCAACAGTGGGTTCTCTCTCGCACACGTCCCCTTCGTAAAAGCGCACACAGCTGACGTCCTTGTTAGTTAAACGTATCACTTTTTTTTACCTTTACTTGTTACTCCGCGATACGAGAACGACGCATACAACGCGGTGAGAAAACACTTGCCGCAACGAGATAGATACTTTCACTCGGAACAAATCGGAGTAACGATGGAGAGAAACAGAAAGAAAGAAAAAAAAAAAGAGGAAAGTAGAGAGACACAAAGAGAGAGAGAAAGATATATACAACCCCCCCCCGAAATAGAGGATTCTTTTTGCACGTAGCTCTGGCACACACGCGTTTTTCCTTCGTTTTCTCGACGCGTTTCTTTTTTCACGATCTCCACCTTTGCCACTTCTTTACGTGGTCCGTTTTCTTCGTCACGCTTCGAAAGTGGTAGCACCCGCGCGTAAACCACCCTCTCACACGTTCCTGGTCTTCGTTTTCTCTCAACCGTCACATATTAGCGCACCGATACGTCTCATTTCAGATTTTCTCGCGATTGGATACGTCGAGGAGAGAGCAGCGCCCGTCGTTTCGTTGTAAGAAACTACACAACTACACTTTCGAACGACCACCTGGTAGGTGGGGCTTACGGGAGAACCATCAACCAATCCCGATTTATACTCAGATACCACACGACTGCGCACCCTACCGACCTCCTCCGGTCACAGTCAATGATCGACTGACATTCTTCACCGTACCGCTTCATTCTTTGGATATTAGTGCTGCCATCTGCTTTCGATTTCGATAATTCCACATATACATATCAATTCCGTGAGAAGATAAAATAATTTGCATACTTAAGTATTTATAAGTCTAATATATTTTAGGTATATATATGCATCATAAATTGCTAAATTAAAAAATAATATAATCAGAAAGGAAGATATAGAATAAAAATATATGATGTCTTTTTCCTTTCTATATATTCAGTGAATCATGTTACCGTATTTGCTCTGATTTGACAAATTTATTTGTAGGAACCATCTTGCTCAGTTATCTTTTTATCTATTTGTTTATTCATTTATATATTTATATATTTAGTTATTGACGACAATAAAGCTTTCTTCCAAATCAAATAATAAATTGTGAAATTTATTGAAAATGTTTTAAAAATCACTTATTTGGTTATCACGTACCTCGGTTAATAAAACATTATAGAATGTATTTAATTAAATACGCCTGTGTATTATTTTTAAAAACAAATCATTCTTTTGTGCGAAAATAAGCTATAAACTCGATAATAATTCAGCCAATTAAAAATATGGTATGTATAATCAGAAAGGGACTTACGTAATTCGCTGGTGTGGCAGCACTGCAGAGCAGTAACCTTATCAACGTGAAATGTTATATATTCTTAGTCTAATTGTATAGAAAAGTTGAAGTATAAAATTTGAAGATGATTGAAAAGTTTACACCGCAAACTGTTATAATAACGGTTTGGATCGGCTGGTTATTCTATACAACAACGTTCGATTATCGAAGATATCGCTTCAACACAATGCCTTATCTGCACCCCGCTGCTAGTTCTTATGCTCGTGAAATAGAACTGGTAATATACAAAGAACATTTTCATCATCATAATATTTAATAGTTCATTAAAACAAGCTGTACCGAAGTGTAGCTATCGCGAATTATGAGCTCAAAAGAATTTTGGTAAGAAAAGTTGTAATAAGCAAGAAAAGATCTGGATTTTTTTAATTTATTATTAAAATCATCAAATATATCAACGTTATTTATGTCTTTAAAATGATTTATAAAATCTTCTTTAATTTCATTAAATTGTATAGTTACTGCTTTATGTAATAAGCAAATGTATATGTCTCAGAATGTTATGTGTATTGATTCAAATTTCAGGCGTCATGAATCAGGAGATTTGTATCCTTTATTTTAAGAAATGCACTCAATTTTTAAAGTCCTTAGTATGTGTTCGATTTGTTTGCAATTGTTGATGTAATTTCCCAAAATCACTGAATTTGTGTTTTGTATTATTTGTATATGTTTTATTAAGTAATAATATATCACTATTCGCAAAAATTGGTACCTAATGTTAACTCAGCAACGTAACAAGCAAGTCAAATAAAAGACTGATGAATTTTAGTATTGAATTTTAACTATTTTAATCCATCAGCACTAATAAAAAGGTTTTTAAAAAGTAATATAAAATTGATGTGACAATGGGGAGATAATAAGCTCATAGTTCACTAACAATATATTATTATTGATATTTGTAGTCAAATAGGGTTATAGTTTATTTTCATTATTTTCATTAATCTTCCATACTAATAAGTATTATTATTCTTTGTAGGGAAAGTTGGGTAAAGTGTACAAATTCAAAGAGCATCTAACCAAGAGCATGTACGAAGGAAAGTGAAGTATAAAAGTTCTTTATATCATTATAATATATTTAATAGTATATATGTATATATCAAGAATTATAACTGTTGTAGTTATAACAACATTTAATAAATTACAATATGAAAAATATATTTATTTTTAATCAATATATGTGATATATTTTGGATAATGTAAGTTTATGTAACATATTTGCAATGTGGCAAAGTTCTTCTGACCTATGATTTTAAATTTTAATGTAAATCTTATATGTTTTTATGCTTTGAGAACATATGCATCTAGTAACAAGAAAAGGTAAACGAAGAGGAATTAGGTATTAATTAAACGAGAAATCAGGTATTTAGCAATTTATTTTTTTTCATTCTTATACTTAATTGTTTGACTGAAACGTCTTTATACCAAGAAGTCTTGTTCTAAAATAAATTCAATGAAATATTATTTAGTAATATTAACGTTAAATTTAATAAAAGGAGGTATTCAAGTAAAATATTTTGAGATTGATTGATTTTGATGTTTTATTAGATTTTTGTGAATTACCTTCCCCTGAGATAGCCGATTCCTTTAAGAAAGCCATCCTTTTCCTATCTCTTAACATTTATCATCTTATATCGCATAATTTTTGTTCCACTGTCCATTTAAGAGCACCCATTGGATATGATAAATTTATATGAATGAAAATTTAGACAAGCTGTGCAAATGGTTAATAGAATGAATAAACATAAAGTTAAATATTTTATATCTGAATATATCATTCGTTAATGTTATTAGATAATTGTATCAACATTGTTTGATTAAATTCTACTTTGTGGAGACACAATGATCGAATGTTACATAGTGGTTCCTCTCTTGAGAGATTAATTAAAGTATATTATGGTTGTTTACTTTGCATACAGAACAAATACCATGACAAGGAAAATCTTGCCTAAAAAAATTGCGCCTCCGCAATGTACAATAAATAACGGCGTCTTAGATACTAAGCTTTATTAACATTTACAAAAGAAAAACAGGTATTCTATGAAGTGCTATTTCTTTCTTTTAACAGTATTTCCTTTCGGATAGAGTATAGTATCCGGATTGCAATATTTTTAATCTGAAAGCGTCTTTTTGGGGATACTTTACGTCGCTAAAGCTGAAAATGAGAGTCATTTTTCACGGAAATAACGATTTTGAAAATTCGGACTCATGAACATTTGCCAGACAAAGATCTTAACATAAATCCGCGTAAGATGATTTTATAAAGACGTTAAGAGGTAGGTTTACAAAACAACTGATGGCACAGCCATCAATGCCAATGCTCCAAATGCCAATTTTGCCGCTTACCGCATTCCGTTTTCTGTATGAAAATAAAAAATATGTTTATTTCTGTGGAAAATAACCCTTATTTTCGGTTTCAATGATCTTAAAAACCGCTAACAAATGTCATTCTAACCGAATATTTTCCAGTTCGGATACTATACTGAGCCTTCGTTTCATGTAATAAACAGGGAACTGTAAAACTCCATACAGAATATACATATGTCAAATGAAAGTAGAAAATATGAAAGAATAACACGTGATGAGAAAGTATACATAGCATACATATAAGCATAAGTATACATGTAACAGACAGAACATAATAACAAGACCATTGATATACCCAGAACATAAGAATTTTTAAGTTCAACGAACTGTGTATTTAGAAAATGCTTCATTTTGGCTGATGCTTCGCGTCCCAACAAGATGTATTTATATGTATGTATGTTTTGTAAGTGAATTTTGTGAAAATTACATAAAGACACGTAGTTATGTCAAAGTCATCGGATATTTGCTAATTTGCTGAAACACGAGGCAACATCAGATTGTGAATTTATAGCGTGACCGTGTACATATTATGTATGTACAAGTGTTATACTACATATACATATATACATAGGTTGACGCATATAAAATGTTGCAAGTCATTTGGAACTAGTGTGGATAACAGCAAAATTTTTCTAGATACTAAATTATTTAAGGTATATGATACGTATACTTGTATGATACGTTTTCTCTTTCTAAAATCATTAAATGCCAGAAATCAATTTGGCGCTATTCCTAGCAATTTCGATGTTGACAACTTGAAGCATTTCATATGAACCATTTATATGTATATATAGATATATATGTATATATATATGTGCAACTGTATATGCAATATATTTTGCGTTTATACGGTTATATTTTACATATGAGCATATTGCTGATGCAGAAATTATAAATTACAAAAAGATAGCCGAGACAATAAACGGACGCTTCGTATAATATGAAGATCCATGTCGTAATATACAGTGATAACGATGATAATGATTGTGGCAAAGAGAGATATGATGAAAACAATAGCAACAACGATTAGATGTATGAGCATTGTTTTCTTATTGATTTCGCTAACTATCAGACGAAAATCCAGAGGTCTCTAATAAAACTTACGAAATGATAAATTATGGTTCTTACCTAATATTAGCTAGTATCGAAAGTAGAAATTTTTAATGAAAATTATTACAATGTGTATTTACTAGAAGAGAGATCACTAAGGTCATTTCACAAACAAAGCATTTTATATGTATTTTACTCTGACATGCGTCAATTGTATTTGAACACTTCTGTACAATTGAACACTGACGTATAAAAGCAGCATCGATTGAAATAAAATTTGACAAAATTAGATGTTATTAATTAAACATGAGTCCTCTAGATTGTCGATGGTCTGTATTCAGTAAATTTCGTACAGTAATTATGGTGATAAAACATCGAGTCACATCTTAAATTTTATCTAATAATTCGTGATAATGAAGTTACTTCGATTGTACCTTTCACGTAAAATACGACGATATGGAATGTGGCACAATGATTCAACGACGATAAAACTCTGGTCAACTTTCCTCGTTTGCCTTTTATTCGCACTTTTATACTCCATTTAACTACTTCAGTTGATCGACAGATACCACTGTAACAATCTTTTTCGTATTGACATTTAGTTCGCGTAATTCTTGAATAGCATTGTCACTTAATAATTCTTTCTTCCGTTGGCTTATACTATATCACGTCATACACATTTCCTAATTTATCGATCGAATCTTGTTAACGTTTGCACACGTCGCCAAACAAAATTACCTCTTTCGTAAAATTTGTTTAAGAATGACTCATCATTATATACAAATGATTACAACCAATTTCGCACATATAATTTTATCCCTTATGTTGTTACGAACTAATCACGATGCACGTTATTTTGTAATTTGCACTAGAAAAATTTAAGAACTTTGATAATTGTTGGAAGTTTGAAAAAAGAAGCCATTACGTATTGTGCTATTTCTCTAAAATGGAGATGAAAAACATTATTAATGATAAAACATAATCATTTCCTTAATCTTCTTTTTCTTACAAGAACATGAAGTAAGGATGACAATAATGTATGTATGCGTGTGTGTATGTACGTCGAACAAATATGATGAAATCGGCGTGATTTCAAAATTGTTCGATGACGTATGTATACGTATGTTTGGAGAAGTACTGCAAGAAACGACGATGAATTTCATTAGAATTAGCGATAATAATTATCTCGGCTAGGATTATTAGATAATTAATAATAATGTTGAATAAATAGAACAAAAACGTGGACGAAAATCAATCGATGAAATAACAAGTTCGAAAAAATACCTGCCAATGCTGGCGTCGCGTGCGTCGATCGATCAAGAGAGATAAATTCTTCAAGAGTAGAATCGCAATGTAAAATCATGCACACACGTTCAGAGCTACTTAGATGAAAGAGACTTCAATTATACAAATGGTTCAAAGAATAATAAGCTCTTCATGCGAGTGAATGAACAAAAGATAAACGTTTATTAATAAAGATTTGGGTTTATACGTATTATTACTTTTTCTTGTGTTGAATGTGCGTGTTTGACTCTGATACAATTGCTTTTAGGTTCACCTATGTATACTCAGAGGCTGCGCAACGGTATGCCGTAATTATAACTCTTCTTCCTCATCGTTCGCTTGGTTTTGCGTTAAAAATTTTGATAATAACAATGGTACACTCTTTGCGGGGATGATGAAAATGTACTCATTACTCGTTGAGATATAATACCTAATAATCACGCAGTCATCCGCACGTACGCACAGAATTACGTGTTCCGTACACATTATTGTTTTCTTTTTTCAAATGCGTCTTGTCGCATGATTACAAATTTATTCCTTAATATGCTTTACTTACGAAACACAAACATTCTGCCATTTTTTTTAAATATATTTGTTAAGTACAATTATATACGCGCCGTACGATTTTTCAAGCATAGTATTGTCAACAATTGTGTATATATTTGTTCTTTTTTTCCTTTTCCCCTTTCGTTTGTTAAATGGTTTCTTCTGCTACACGTCCTCACGATACAGCAATCTGAAGTCTAGTTTTTTCGAATGATTTCTTTTTTTTGGTTTTGCATCCATGGTCAGTTACTGAACGCAAAAGTTCGCGGTGACATCTCGCGCTCTCGTCGAACAAGAACTACGAACACTTGACCTTGTTCCATAATATACGCGTCCCAATCTTTTTTCTTTTGATTAGATGTTCTATGAAAAGAATGATGGATCGATCCGTGCAACGAGACGTTTAATCACAGGAAGAAATATTTACGGGTTTTGGATCTTTTTCACGACTGTATAAATATAAATGTTTAAACGTTCGTAATATATTAAAGTGATCTATGGGTATACGTTCTCATTATGTAAGGATAGTAATACATTCCGTTTCCCACTTTTTTCTTCAGTACTGGTTTCTTTTAACCCTTTAGGGACTGTTCCTTTTCATCTTTTTTTCATCTTTTCTTTCATATTTATATATATATTTTTTTTGAATTCAAAGTTATTCAAAGTAATGAAATTCATAGACTAAAGTCTAGTTCTATTATTAAACACTCATCTCTAAACACTCACAGCATGCATCGCATTACATTATAATAATCTAATAACAATATGCATGTAAATGTTATAACACTAGAATGATATTAATGTTACAAATTATGTATTAGTACCGTAATTATATTCGATATCTTAAGAGAGTAGAATCCAAGATAAAGCACTTGAAAACTGAATTCAGCGCGCGAGTCCCAGCAGGGTTAAACTTTTATTCATTTCAGATCAGTTTGCCAGCGTCGCGTAAACCTTCGTATGTCAATGCTTCTCCTCGAACAGCGATACGAACATTATTTATCTTCTGCACAGTACTTTTTTGAGGTTAAACTATACTGAACAAAGAAAAAGAGTAAACGTCGTGACAACGATATTTGCTTGTTTTTTTCCTATGATTGCGAACGGCATAAGAACGAACATGGCTCACGTGTTACCGTTCCCGTGAATTCCAATGAAGATATCACTATCGAACGGCACCGTGTAAAATATCTAATTGTTGTCTCCCGCTCCCTCGTTGATCGTCGAAATCGTTCTCTTACCTTTATCATTTATTATCCAACGAATACTTTTGCGTTCCCTATTTTATTTCGTGTCGATATCATAGTGTTCTTGTTCTCGTTATGTTACCGATCGTTCACGTAGACATTGTGACAGGTGACAGATAGTCACAATCTCTATGTAATATCGCGACGATTGCCATGGTATCTTTCGTTATCATACACCAACGAGACTCTTCGGACGTTTAACGAGTATAGAGAATAGGAATCGAAATGTTTTTTAAAAGAGAAGAATACTGTTACTATTGGGATCGGTGTATTACGTGCATGGTATGTGTAATTATGTATATATGTATGTATGTTGTATTGTGTATATAGAGTACATGTACGTATGGTACATATATGTCTTATGCGTGTTGTATAGTAGTACAGCGATAACTGGCCAGAATTTCGTTTCGTTAACTAGCTGTTAATATTCCCATTAGTTTTTGGAACCGGCCTTGTGGCCTCTGATGTTATGTATATATTTAAAACAAACAAATGTATCAAGTATATCTTACTTCAGTCATCACTTGGATTTAATCAAGAAGAGAAAATCTTTATGAAATATACTTCCTTCGATAACTGGTCAGTTGAAATCCCAATATGTGGCCAATTAGAGAAGCACTGCTGTATTGTGTCTTGTTTGAAATGCAGAGCATCCCGCGTGTTTGTTTCTTGATGTAATACGTGTAAGTGCGGGTATAAGTGTAAATGTAATGCTTGTAAGTGTAAATATATTTGTCTGTAAATGTAAACGAACATGTAAGTATGTGCAAGTGTGTACGTATGTATATGTATTTTAAGGGGTAATTATCACAGAATACACGAGATATTTTTTTTTCATTAAGCTTACGAGATATTAATCGAAGCGGAGAGTAGGAGGAAAAAGTGGCGGTCAATTCCGTCCACGAAGCGCAATTGTCGACCGACACGGAAATTTCCCAGCGGAAAGAAACACACAAAAGGTTGTTCCCATTTCGTCGACGGACTTGGCCTGGTTGCCGAATTTGCCAGCCCTTTTTCATTAATTAGTATGTAGTACTTAGGCAGCGGAGAAAATAGACACTTTTACAAATGAAGATGGTGGCGAGATCGCGGATCCGTGTTTTTCTCTTTCAATTCTACTTTCTCCCCCCCTTACGTCTTTCTCTTTCTTCTTCATACGTTGTTTTTTCTATTTTCTATTCATCTATTTCACTCACGCCATGCTGTTTCTTCATCCGCATTCGATGCTCGTTTCCAAGCTCGAAATCGTTTCTCATCACATTCGTTTTTGAATAAAGGTACACCAGGATTGAAACAGCGCGAACGTTGTAAAAGAGACGAACAGCAACGCGTTTTGTGCATGAGGAGCATTTCGTCGAGGGTCGTTTAGATCGACACGGATACACAGATCCGGGCACATTTGAATCTACGCGTTCTAACCACGTCAACGAGTAACGTGCTAAACCTGTTCTTTTATGAAACGAAATATGTACGGTAAAATTATCACGTAAACTCTATTTTGTCCTACGATTTTTCGTGATGAGATTCAGAGGTGCATCGATTCATGAATGATAAACCATTATTTTTTCTCTTTCAATCGTGAAACGTATTTGTATTTCTGATGTAAAGTTACGTGGTAAGAGGTAATTTTGGAAAGATATGCGCTTGTATGTATATGTATAACGTGTTAATAAACGGAATTATATTCGAAGGTTCTGCGCCTGACCTGTGTCGCGTGTAGACGCATCATCCGGATATGGTAAGCGCCTGGTGTAAATATGTAATTGTAAAGATAGCCGAATTTTCCTTTTTTTTTTTTTTCTCGGGTGGCTTTCTCTTCAGACGAATATCCCGCGCTCGCAGCTACATCAGCATTTATATACTATACACAATACGTAAGTATATCTAGACGTACTACGTAGTAGAAACTTTTCTTGTGGATATAATCATGTAATCTCTGGAATTGTATAACTGGTTTGACCTGCGAAGGTCAGAGAATGAAATTTATTTAGTTTTAAAGTCGCGTGCATCTTTTTTTTTGTGTTATTAATAGTTTCCATCTTCTGCGTCTTCCTTCTGTTTCTTTTTTTTTTCTTTTGTTTCACAGTGACCACTTTTCTTTGCCTTTTTATTCCCATATGTAGGTTTCTCGGGAGATCCGATCGAAGCTTCGTGCAAGAACTGCGACATGTGTTCTTAAACAAGTGTTTCCAGAGTTTTCGAACGACATTAGATGCGAAACGAAGAACGTTAGGATGTCTTCCGCGGGGATCGTTTCCGTTTTGTAGCAGACTGAGGGACCGTTTAACGCGTCCGCCCTCGATTTTCCCGATTTTTCATTTTCTTTTTATTCTTCATATATAGTGGGGGAAGTCTTGCATTAGAGAATCGCGGGCTCTGATCTTCGTAACTTAACCAACTGTTCCCACGAGTGGACAATGTTTGATCTATATACAAGAGTAATATCGATGAGATATTTTTAAGCGAATAGACAAAGAAGTATCGATGTCCGTTATTTTCGAAGCTTGCGTTCCACCTCGTCGTTTACATATTTGGTTTTGCACGTTCACACAAAAAGCAATGATCGTGGAAAGGGGAAAGTGTCGAAGTTACATGATTATTTAAGTTACCATACATCTACCACGATATAAAGTTTAATTTCGAAAAAGTTAGGCTGTCGATTCGTAGAAATAGTAGTTTCTGGCTAGAACAGATCGAAAACCGGATTCTCTGTTTCACGATATTGTACGCAGAATGAAAATTGAAGGCGGACGAAAGGATCCTAACTCGTATGTTTCTTCCTCTTCTTGTTATTCTTTCTTTTTTTATTCTTTTCTTCTTCACTGGAACGGAATATCGGCTTCTTGTGTACGTGAACATCTTCATCGTATTAAACGTCGTATTAAAGGTCTTCGAAGCGAGACCCAAAAGGATGATTCACGGGGAATGATCGAAGTCTTCGAGCGGACCTCGTAATACGTTCACCACCAATAATCAGACTCTTACGATCTCTTGTTAATTCTTACAATAAGAACGTACTTTACATTACAATGCCTATTTTATTACTAACGGCGCGTCCCGAGTAACGTCGTGACGCGCCTATTGGTCGTACGCAATGCTACGTTAAACTGTTATTTAGAAAAACTTTTTTTCGTCAACAATGTGTTTCACATATCTACAAGTAAACTCGTCATTCCGAACAAACGGTCTAAAACGTCGTCTCTCACGAGTGTCTATATCTTATATGTAGTATTACATTTTCCTCATTACAGCGCGATTCGTATTTTTTAGTTTTGAAAAAAGAAAAAAAAAAAACACTCCCGATTCACGTTTTATATTTGCAACGTGCTAACGATCACGGACCCCGATTCGATCGTTCTTCGTGCTCTTCTTCGTTTTCCTTTTCCTCTAGCTGCAGTCAAGCTGCTTCCGTTTCTTCTGGGAGTCCGTACACGTCGAGGTCTAACCGCGCTGGACGTATCATCTACGACTAATTCGACTCCTTCCCTCTCCTTACGTTACGAATATTTACCAAATATATTACGTACTGGCAGCACTGTTTTTACGTGTCGCGTCTGTTCAGAACACTCTTCGATACCTGAGGTTTCATATTTTCCATTTTTATGGCACTTACTTGAACGAAAAATCTGTCCGTATATCTTCCCATATTCTTGACCAATCATCATCCTGTTTTCTACATTTCTATCGCTTTTCCGAAAAGATAGGAGGAATCACCCTTCCTCTTTTCTACTCTCTTTGTCCGACTTCTACTAGCTGGATGAACGTTTCGATTCGGGGACTTGACTTTCAACATGTTTACTCGAAAACCTTCTTTCTTTTTCTTTCTTTTGGTTTTGTCTTCTTTTTTTTTTTTTAATTCTCGGCTCATTCGGTTTATATAGGGGACGGGGCTAAAGCTCTGTGATTCGTAAAAAAGAGAGAAGAACACGCTCGACCGGAAGCTGACTGCGAAGGAAGCGAGAAGAATGATGTCGCACGACAAGGTCTCTCGTTCCCTCATTGACCGACGTTAGCATTAGAACCGAAAAGGATTCGGCCGATCGTCCTTATCGGTGATTTTTCTCGCTTATGTGTTTGCTGCAATGTGTGTTTCTTATTTTTATTTTGTGTCTCACGCATTCTCGATATCGCATGTGTCTCGCGGTGTTGCTCGTTTTTTTTTCTTTTACTTATTTGCTGAATTATTTTGTTTTGTTTGCTTTTTAAAGACTTCATTCTCGACAACGACGGCCGAACGCTTCTATGGTTTCCCCTATGGACAACGCCCCTCTCCTTCTCTCCTTCGAGCTCTTTCCAAACTCGAAGGACGCATCGCTTCGCTGTCGTGGCTTAATGCTGTGACCCTGAGCCTCAGGTAGGGTTCGGTAACGGTGTCTCCTGCCTGATATCACTCTTCAGTTTCACGAACTCTTTTGCGATCTCGTCGTTGTTCCTCTGTGAAAGAATCCTTAGGATTGTCCAGCCGGTCTCGTCCATCTGGATTCGTTTACCAAGCGACAACCAGCAGGCGCACGAGCCTTCCTCGACGATGTCCTTGAGCTGCATTACTGCCACACCGACCAGCCTGTCCTCTCTCGCGAAACAGTAGTCCTTCACGCAGATATGCAACTCGTAGAAATCAAGTTGCTGCTGCTCATTGCCGATCATGCTACATACGTCGAAATAGATTTGTTAATATCGATCGAATGTGTGCGTATTGCATGAAAAAGATCAATGATCATAATTCTAAATTTGTTCCATATGTAAAGAGTATATGAAACAGTTATTAAAATTGTTAGTTAAAAGGCATTGGTATTTTTTAAATAAACAGAGGACAAGTAGGATCTACTAAAAAATAGAGATACTCACAAGTCAAAGCTCTCGTTGAATTGCGGCGACCAATTATTGCTCTTTGATTTTGTCGATTGCTTCCTCTTCTTTCCAGTTAAATGCGGTCCGATCAAATTTACTTCAACGTACGGTCTGAACATTCCCGTAGCAAGCTGCCACTTCAAATCGTTCGCAGCGACAACTACAGAGTAAAATGTATTAAATATGACAATATTTCACGATGCTTATATATATATATTATATTCTAGAATAATTATATGTATGGTAATATCATTTTTTCATACGAAACTATTACAAAACGTATGAAATAATAGTTGGCAGGCACCTAGATGAAGATCTTTAACGTTATAATTAATAAAGACATGATAGTCTAGACTTATCTTTTTATAAGATGTTAATTTAAACTATATAATTTATAATAAAATATCGATATTCTAAAGTAAATAAAACATACCTTTGACAGTGACCTTCTGTTCGCCAGTTCCAGGATGTGTGAAAAGATCCACCTGTATACTGACTTCTCCGACCGAGCCTTCCTCCGTACCGGCAGTATCTGGAACTTTATCAACGATAAGTTAGATTTCATCTGAAAATTCCGATTTCTAGCCGCTAAGTACTACGAGAGAGAAAAAGGGAGCTTCGGTCACCGCTATCCGAGGCTAAAATTCTCAGATCTGATGCTAAGATACTATGATCAATGTCTAGTTCTAGAGCAGATTACATGCTCTAATCATATGCATATATAGAACTTTGTCTCTTTGAGTATTTATCAGAGAAGACGAAGTTGCTGTGTTGTTAGAGTGTCTCGGACACGCATTAAATACCTCAAGCGTATACAATTTGAAAGAGTTTGATACAATTGGTTAATTAATCGGCTTCATCGCTTTCCGACCAACGATCAATTGGCGAATTATGAAAATCTACATTTGCCGCTCTGCTCGACGTGCAGATTATAACGTTTGATTATGCGTTTTGTAGCTGATAATTAATCGATCAGTTGTATGGATACGTAAAATAGAATGAACCATTGCATAGGTATCAGTTGAATTAGAGAGCTGCATGTCTCTTGAAAGAAATAATTAAATTGGAGTGGTGAAATGGTGAATTGGCAGTGATAAATTGAACAAAGGTCTATAGGTGTTTATGTGTAAATGTGTAAAAGCTTCAAAGAAGATGATTAAAGAAATGCTTAGTGTAAAAGACAATGTTAGAAAATGGCAACCCTTGGAGCGTGTAACACACGCGCAATTTTTATAAATTGCGTCCAGAACAATTGCCTGTAAGATTTTATAATCTATGTAATGTATAATTTTACATTTGTCGTCGAATAAGAAAGCAAAAAGAAATGAATTACTGAATGTCACGATCAGAGTCTGATAAACTATTTACTGAATCATTTTCTTCGCGATCACATAAATTAAGTAGAATACGCGTGGGTGCAAGATAAGTCATAATGGGGTGGCCATTTTCTATGGTCGTTGTTTTGCAAGGTTTTCGGTAGTATCTAGCAGCAACAGCGGTAGTAGTGATAGCAGCAGCGTTACCTAGTACAACTATCGATCATCGAGAAGTTTTCGGGACGCTTTTGACTCTTCCGATACTAGTTGTTCATGAACATTCGGATGATTTAGCCTCGTGTTATTCTTATAGCTCGTAACTGAACTCTTACAAGCAATTATTGTACCGAAAGGGCTGATTCTGCTTAAATTAACGATTTAAGTCATAATACATTTCAAGTTCAATAACACGTTGCTAATATTAGTAGCATTTGTACATGAGCATTCAAAGATTACTATGTTTCAAGTTACGCATCTATTTCTTAAACCAATAAACTATTGCCATGCTTTCGTCTATATAGTTAAGCAAATTTAATTAACTTCAATACAAAAAAGCCATTTCTTTATTTTATAATCAGGAACAAGTAACGCAGATGCCAAATTTTCAATATAAATTCTTTTCGAAAAATTTTGCAATTAATAATTTCTCCATTAATAAAAAAAGAGTATTACTAAAAAATCAACATATATATATTTAAAACCATTGATCAAATCCAAGTATTATTTTCAAAAACCCCTTTTTCTATTAACCTATTATATTAATTTTGGTTGGAACGAAAGCATAGAGGTATAGGCGATTCGAGTATGAATGCCCAAAGACTATCAGCCAAGTAGCCTATCTAGTCCCGAAAAGACAGCTCGGTGAATAATGCAATCACAAACAGTTCACTACGTCCTAAAACGAGCGCCTAGGTTCGAAAAGTGGCCAGAAGTCAGCGAAGAATTCCCGAGGCTTCTGCTCTAAGGTGGCTAGTGCTCTCTGGTACCTTGTCGACTCTCTCGACGAAGAGAGGGCTTGCTCTGGCGAAGGGGTTCCTCGAGGCTTTCCATACCCTCGGCTCCTTCCCCTTCGTCACCACCTCTTTCGCTGCTCATCGAACGCTGACGCTGACGCAGCTTTGACGCATTGTTCAGCGGCACTGTCGCGATAATTTTGGTTACGTGGGTTGTATTCGTACCTCGTGACGAATTTTCCAAAAATGTCGCGCTGTGTGTGTATGTGTATATGTGAACGGATGATGATCGCAAACGAGCGTGCATGGCGCAACGAGTTAATTTTCACGTTTCAATCAGATTTTAAATTCGATCTTCACGCGATTGGTATTTGGTTGCATGTGGTACCTGTACGAGCGTCTTATTAGATACTGTTGATGAATAAATTTATGGAAATTGACGGTAACATGTACGTTCGTAGATAACGTGCGTCGCGATATAGCGGAAGCCAATTTTTTGATTAATATTTTCGCAGCGTTTAATTTAGTTGGTACATCGATCAAATTATAGATTCTCGCTTCATTTGGAATTTTGTTAGTTATCATATATGATGATATGTATGTACTGTGCGCTGGACAACTGTGTTTGTCTTTTCACGCGATAGAAACATACTTTTTATTTGCCATCCAGATGCGAAGAAAGTACTCGTTTATTTGATAGTAATTCTACATTATAGTTGCGCCCCTGTTTTTGTTATTTATAGCGAATAAAATTTTGTCTTTGCTCGTAATATATCATCACCAATGCTGATAAATGATAAACGAATAAAACCGTGATTATGTATATAGTTCTGATTTCTAATATCGATCGATGATCTTTTACCTGATACCAGATGAAAATGTTTATGAAGCTATTTGATAAATTGTTTAAGAATCGACTTACCTTGGTTCACCTGAGACGTAACAAAAGTCTTGATGAGGGTGTCTGTTGTTTGCGTATACAAGCTCAAGGCGTATCGTAAGCTCTGCAATTCTGGCGATTTCTCTAAGAATGTCTTCTTCAGACCGTTTCCACCCGCGTGGAAGTACTGTTTGATGGTATCGAGGGCGACCTCGAGGACCGCACACTGCTTCGGGGAAAGATTCTTCTCTACTTCTTTAGAAATATCCTGTGAACGATATGAGATTAAAATAACATAAGGTTTTTTATCTACTAACGATTGAGCACAGTTTTCAAAATATTGAAAGGAAATATTAAGTATACACTATTTAGATTAAACACACCATTACACCGCTCAGTGCGTTTTTCACATCCGGTTTACCAACCATGTGGTTCTTGAACAGTTTCGACATGTCTTCTATCTTCGCATTCGCGGCTAAGTTCTTCGCATTATCCGTCAGATTCTTGAACATCATCTGTAAAATACATGTACAAATATATTTATCTGTGTAACATACATTCATCGAAAGTTTCGACAGTGGAAAACATACGCTCTTATCCGACATAGGTGGCAACACCACCGTCTTCTCTAAAATCCTCATGACGATCTTCCACAATTCTTTCAGCAGCCTCTTCAGCACAGTCTTTTCACAAGATTCAGCATACAACGACAAACTTCCATCGAGAAGATCCATCAAAGGACGCAACACTTCATCAGCTTCCACAGCTACGTTATTTCTTTGAGCAGGTTGCACCTGTCCACCTCCTTTAATGGCTAGCAATAAATCGCCTAACTCTTTCACCGAAGCTGTTATCCTTGGTTCCAAACTCTTTGCAAAGAGCATGGCTAGATCGTCGAGTGCTCCGTTCAGTTGCTGTTGAAGTTCTTTCAGAATGTTCGCCGCGTCCTCTTCCAATTTTTCTCCACCCATCGACTCGAACATCTTCTCTAATTGTACTCGAAGTTGCTGAATATTGTTCATGAGAATGCAAGCCTAGAAAAGAAGACGATTCTTACTTGAAAATGATATACGGACACAATGAGGCTTGTTACTTGTAAAATATCCTCCAATGAAATACATCTTATCGATAAATCTGATTGTTATAGTCGACTGTTAAACGTACGATTCTTTCTTCCTTCAGGTGACTTGGGAATTCCTTCTTCACGATATCTGCATAGGCGACTAACACTTTCACGATGGTTTTCGCGAACCTCTTCATGTATCTCTTCCAGATCTCCGGATCAGGACATTCCAGCTTGGAGACCACGTCGAAGCACTGGGTTAATTGTGTGAAGACGTCGACGACGGAGACGCTGAACAGCGCGTGTTCGCTGCTCTTTTGGAACTGCGGTGAATTTACACAATGTTAAACCATTCATAAATTTAAGTACAATATATTTTGCTACATCGGATGAAAAAGAAAAAGACGTATTTCAGAAAGTTAGTAATTGATTTAGCGTAGTATGTCTTCTTTATAAAACTATCGGAAAAGATATATTTCTACCGTCAGATCTTCTTCTACCCCTCGTAATCAACGAGAATCATTTTTTTTTTACAGATTGAAAAAATTTTCTTTCGAGCAAGTTAATCGATTTAATTAAACCTGAAGGAAAGGGATACTTACTCCGTCCTTCTTGTCTCTGCTGAAGGCACCATGGAGATATTCCAGTGAGACGTCATCGTTCTCGTTTAGCCACTGCATAACAAACGGTTCGAACCACGCAGGATATTCGGGCACCGCGCCCTTATACGGCGGTACGTCCTTCACGTAATTGGTGTGCAACCACTTGACCTTAAAGTGAAGGTTCATATAGGCCGAGGACTTGCACAGTCTGTGTTGTTCGTGCTCTTCTAACGCGTACTTCATGTCCACCGCGAACAGAGACCACATGGTGGCCGCCGACAGTTGACCGATATTCAATTCCTGAGGGAATTGGTTCAGGACAGGGGCATAACTGTTCTTATCTTCGTCGATCACCGAAACGATCAGCGCGATCAGCTTATGCCAGAAGTCCAACGATTCCAGGCGAGGTCCATGATCCTCGGCGTCTCTCTTCGCCTCGCTTGGATCCACTTGGAATTCTCTGTTGTAGATATCGTAACAATTTTCAAAAAGAAACTGATAGGTCGAACGAAGACACGCTTTCACGCAATCTTTCACCACGGTGCTCGCTCGTGGAGGGCTGGACAACTCCAAAACCTTCATTCTGAAGAACGTGATGCTCGTCAACAGGTCGACCGTGCTCTTCAAGTCCATCAGCTTCTCCTGGCTCGAGGCCGGGAAGTTATTTCGGTACATTGACAGATCGATTCGCAGCGAGTTGTGCAGTTGATCCAGTAATTTCACGAATTTCTCTTTCTGGAACGGTAGAAATGGACCGTGAACGACCAAGGAAAATGTATTTTGTCGGTATATCGAGTTCCCATAAATTACGGGCGTCGTCGGCCAAGGAGAAGGACCTCGTCTTCACTCAGTCCAGCCATTTATACGTCCCGGGCAAACAGGAACGATCAAAAGTTATGTTATACTTATCTCGGTCGGAAAATATATTAGATATGTGGGATTTTGCTTTTAGGCAGCTGGCGTTTAGGGAAGCATATCGACGAGTAGAAAGATTTTGTATTTTTGCGACTAATACATAAT
Source organism: Bombus huntii (assembly GCF_024542735.1). Lineage (NCBI taxonomy): Eukaryota > Metazoa > Arthropoda > Insecta > Hymenoptera > Apidae > Bombus > Bombus huntii. Next base: position 17,751,879 of record NC_066239.1, read on the forward strand.
ACAATATCGTATATAATGTATTATGTAATATATATTATTTATTATGTATTATAATATATTGTATATTACATAATATATGTATATATACACATGTATGGTATCATACATAGTTAAAATTTTATAGATTCAGTAACATTTCTAATCATAAACTCTTTCTACTTCTAATTTCGCTATTTTGGATTTTCTGGTAGACTGTCAAATAAATAATTTTCTATTAATATCTCACATTTTTGTGATACAGATTTTAATATACGACAAAGATTTACTTAATACTGTTAGAATAATTGAAATGCTTATCAATGGCTAACTCTCCATGTCTCTATATGCAATGCTGCTATATGTTATCAATGTCGTAAAACCTTGCTAAAAACAGTCTTTTCTCTTTATTTATCGATACTTCAATGCACGGATAGTGTAAAGAACTTGTTATTTATTATTAATAACAATAGGAAAGTTATCACTACTACCAGTACTGAGAAATAAATAAAACAATAATTATTACAAAGCTAGAAACGTTCGAATTAAACGACTGGCTTGGAGACTGAATTTATTTTCAGAATCGTCGTATTTTATTTGACGAAAAGACAGACTTTTGTTGATAATTCAGTTAGGTAAGTCAACGGTGTTGTTTACGGTTAGCAGGACTTTACGATCCCTGAGGTGCTCATATGGGAAAGAATTCTGTAGGTAGGCTAGATCCAGAAGAAAAATGAACATCCAAAGAAAAGGAGAATCCTTGGGGGAAGATTTTCCAAGCATCGCGTCGAACGCAATGAAATTGAAGACGAGTAATGATATTAACAAGGATGATGTCGAATATATCTTTTCCCTTTCAACGATCGTATTTTTATTTACTTTTCACCATCAATACTACCTTCTGCGATATTCTTCACGTAATTTATATCGTGCAAAAGAGAATCATGGAATAAATAAAATTTATCTTTTCGATGAATAGCTTCGAAGATTCCCGGGAAATTAGAAAACACTTCAATTATTTTCTGCGTTATTCGATATTTTATCAAGCTCTTTGCTCTTTCCTTTACTGTTCATCTCAACTTTGAAATAGTTGCTTTTGTTGTAAACCTTCGATCTTCTTTCGTTAGCGTCCAGCTCAGTTATTTTCTTCTTTTGTTGGCGCTTTTGCAACGAAGATAAAGTTATTGGGTCGCACGTTCACCACCGTACAAGACAAAGTCATGCATAATTCAAGAACGTCGAAACCAGGAACGCTCAGTTTTTTCGCTGCTGACAATTTTTTCGAAAAAATTTACATTGATTTACCGGAACAATCCTCTGTGCCGAACGATAGAATCTGCAATTCCGGCAACTCTGTTTTAAATTAATTGTATACTTTTACATTTCTAGTAGAATTAAATGTAGAAGGGTCTTTCAAGTTCACTTCATTTTTCTACATATATTATTCAAATTTCAATATCATTGATTAATAAACTATATCCATAATACGAGCATCTAACAGCAGAAATAACGACAATAATTCAGTTTTGATTTCCAATTTCCAATTTCGCGTTCAAAAATTCATCAACGCGGTACCTTGATAACTAACGTGACATAATACAAGGGAACAAGATGTTAATTAAAACTTCAATTAAAGCAAACTCTGCAAGTTCATATTGTCAATGTCCAGCCATTGGAAGTGACGGAAGGGGAGGAGAAGAAACGAATGAAACAAAACAAAAAAAAAACAGTTTAATTGAAGAATTTCACTATGGAATTGGAACAAGCATACGTAACGCGCTTCCCGCAAAGTTTCCAAAGCTAAGCAACCAAATAGATGTGAGAACTTAGACTGCCAATAGGGAATCGCAGAAGCATTTCTCAGTCAGATTCTCGCTGTTCTTTCATTCATCCTTTCTTCATTTATTTCCCGATCTAAAGGATCAAACAGAGCTAATCTTCGATGTTCCATTGTGTCAACTTACCCCGAAATTGCTGGCGGCGAATCTGTCACTGGCCGAAACAGCGGAACTCGCGCTCGTATGAGCGTAATATGCGTTTATGTTCGCCAGCAGGGTGGACATTACCGCTGGTACACCCGGGCACAGGTATTTCGTGGAGAGGCAGTGAAAATGCCTGGAAAAGCATTTGAAAAGACACGATTACTAATGAAACTTGATAACATAATGATTTTAACGCTCAGTAGCTTCCGATGATATCGTAATGCATTCCGTACTTTTGCCTGTATCTCTTCAAAAATACGTAACATGTTCGTATACGACAAGCAAAATTCAAGCTTTACTTCTATGCCAAATATGTATTGTTCATTAGAGAAGAGAACAAGTATACCGAAAATCAAGTGCAAACTGAGGTGTTCCTCGCGTTTAAAAGTTAATTTATTTATAAGACAGGGAAGAGGAAACTAAGCCAATCGTGTATTCAGGGTCTCGTATGCTTATCAAGTTCTTACTTGTCCTCGGTAAAACACAAGTAAGGTACACTATAGAGTTATCAAGCATAAGATCCTTAAGGCTCGGTCTTCAAATTTGACCGTACAAATTTCGAAAAAAAGAGCTTCGTATAACGTCATCTTTGTTGGCGGCGGTTGTTTCTAACAGAGAAGTGTGGAAGAGAATATTCGGTCGATCGGATTGTTGGAACGAGAGTTTCGAACGGTGATCTTATGCTTGCTAAACGTTTGCCTTTAGCAATTAAGCTATTCAGCCCGTCGGAAAATGTTTTCTGCCAAACGCTTAGTAACTTTGAATATAACTGCCGCCAGCTACGTTATATACTTTCATAAACAAGACGACTCACGTCATTGCTTGATAGATGCTCTCGATGCCGTATCTCATCGCGAATTCATCGACGAGCTCTTCTCCAGGTGGATCGAAATACACCTTCCAGGCATCGTCTCCTTTCGCTTGAGGTAGAGCCACCACGCCGTCGTTCTTTTCGCATAAGCTATGGAAGAGGTTCTCGTGTAGGCAGGTGTACTGCACGTGGTAAGGGGCGACCTTCTCCTCGCCTTTGATCTCAACGCTGATGTGCAGCCTGATCGCGCCGGATACAGCGCTCTTATCCGTTCTCTTCTCTAGGTTATACCACACATCCATCTCGCCGCTCAGCGTACGCACCTCGATGATCGTTTGTCCAAGGAAATCGTCGCTCTCCCTTGTCAACTTTTGCCGTAGCTTGGATTTCAAGTCGTTGTCCTCGTCCCATACTCTCACTTTTATTCGGTCAGACGAGTTGTGGCATTCGCTATAAATGGTAATTCGAGTTTATCAATTGGCAGATTTTAGAGATTGTGTTTGAACGTCGATTGGGATTTCCAGTCAAGATCCTTGTACTTGATTAATTAAAGGATCGTTTCGACGTTATATCAGATTGTGTTATTTATACGTATAAATATTTCAATTATTCAGGAATGGGAAATTCGACGAACTCTTTCCATAGGATTATGTAGTCGAACTTTGGTAAAATATTTACGTCGAAGGATGCACGGTGTAGTAGAACTTTGCTAATAAAAAGTGCGTACATACGTATGTGTATGTGTAATAATCGAGGTACTTCCCCACTACATATGATTTTTTTAAATAATCGAACTCAATCATTGGTAGAAGTTCGTTTCATTAACTGTTATAACAAAAATTTCGTTTCAATAAACGGAGTCTCGTTGCAATTTTAATTATTTTGAAAAGTAAATTAAGCGAAACGTAAATGACACGTATATCGAAATTACAATTTAGGTTTTACAATCTCTGGGTAAGAGTGGTTCGTTTTATTAATCGTAGACGTTTTGACGTTCAATTAACACTTCGTAAGTTATCTGTTATAGAAAAGGAATTGATATTTCCATCGTTCCATCTTTCTCTTCTTATACCAACCGATATTGATATTCATATCGCGTTTAAGATGAACTTGTAAGGTTACGAAAAAATTACTCACAAGTAAAACTTCTCGTGCCAAACTGGATTCAATTCCCTCGGCATGGTCCTGGTTCGTTTCTTCACTTTACCGACTTGGACAGTCACGTACGGATCAGATGTACCGCTCTTGTCTTTTGCGATCAGACCTTGGGCGCAGATCACTGTGAAAGTTAATCGAAGATTAGACAAACGTTTTATGTAACTTGCCTAACGCGATACGTGCCCCAAAAACGATATTTGCACTCCCCGGAATTCGCTTCTTAGGGTTTTTCCTACCTTTCTACTTACCTAGCAGAAAGTTTAGTCGACATTTATTGTATTCGATAGAAAGAAACTTTACCTGTTACTGTATCTAAGAAAACGAGAGAAATTTAATGTCTTTTGAATGCTGTAAATTATATGGCATTTTTGTTAATATTCCTATTATTGCATCTTTGAAGATCCAATCACGTCATGACGAGTTCAATGATGTCGTTATCGCATCTGTTTAGCTATGGAATATATTCTATTCGAGTTAATAACTCTCTGCATAGTTTACAAATAGATTTTCATATCGTTGGTTTTTAATGCAAAACTTTAAGATACAAATTTTATCAAATTTTCCTCAGAAATCTAATGGAAATTTTCACCAGTGTGAGAATATTTCTCATTTCTCTGTCATATCCTTTTTGATATCTTTTCGAATTTTTAACTAACTACATAGTTTTTTTTTTATTTATTTAAATTCTACAATTTGTCCAGTAGGACATTTGGTAAAATATCATAGCTTAGTGGTATAATAATATAACATGTGGGTGGCTACCCCCAGCGGGGTACCATCTTCGTGTTTGTTAGTTTATATCCTTTGTGAACTAACTACATAGTAAGTAATATAAAAAGACAAATAATTTTTTTATTATTCTCTAGTCTCTTACACGTTCTACGTATTTCTTTTTCATACCGTTTTCACATATCCTCTATGATACATCCTACGTTTACTATTCTCGATACATATTATCACCTCGAATTGTTCACACGAATAAATATCCATTGCGCTATTTTCTGCCACACAATTCTTCTTACGTTCTTTAATCTGTCCCGTGCAATTCCAGTGTTTTGATCGACGATCTAACATTCGAATACCGTCTTGATGGTACAAAATGACGGATAACCGGCAGGCACCGGTAAAAAAGTAGTAAAATCAGGAAATCCACACGCTTAGGTAGAAAAGAGGATTAGGTTCTTCAGGAGGGTCGTGTGTTAAAACACGTTACGATCCGTTCTACCGGTTCAATTCGTTTCAACAGCGTACGGTGAATCGTGGACAGGGGGTTACCAGTTACGAGATTCGAAAGTAGGCCGTACTTCCTAGGGCAATAAAACTTTTACTGCTAATCTATTGGAATTTTACGTCGTACAGTGAATTTCATGCGAATGCATCATGCTGGAAACAATTAGGGAACCATTTTCGATGAAAGTAACCGAATACCGCCAACGGGAGAATCTTATTTTTAGGGATGAAGTTACTTTGGACGTATCGAAACAGTCGTTGATTTTAAATTTATTAAGTTTGATAGATAAGATTGAAGATCGGAAATTTCTGAATATTTCAAATTATCAAATGTTCAAACTGTCTAATTGTCAAATTTTCCAAGTTTCTAGATATTCAAATAGCGAAACTCTCAAGTGTATTGAAATATTCAAATGTTTAAGTTCTCGTGTTTCATAATTCTCACAGATTTTCGAATTCACTGACTTTTCGTTTAATCTTGTCCGTTCAATAAGTCTGCACTTACTCGAATTTCGCGCATTGTACCACGGCGAGATTCTTAATAGATTAAAAGCGGATTTTGTCAGATTGATGGTGATATCGCTTTTATGGAATTTATGCCTAAATGAAATTTAATTTTTCCAATGGAGATTAAAATTTTCCAATTGCAGCTTCTAATACGCAAACGCAAAACGATTCTATGTAAAATTGAATTTATTTGTAGCTTGCTGCGTAACGTATCGTTTAATAAAATCTGTCGATTCGTAGCTCGTCGTATTTTGAAGGAAAGACGTAGGTTAATTAAAAATTCTGTAATTTTCTTAAAAGAAGTTGCCTGCCAGCGTAAACTGGAAATGATATTTGAAAAGCTTGCCAGGACTTTGTTCGGTTGCCCGGAAGCTTCAATTTCTGGTTATGCGTGTACCAGTTTACAAAATTTCAGCTTCCCATTTTCGTTTCCATGGATGTGCAAGTATTGCCAACGAGGACATTTAATTTCGTTTGAATTGCACGTTTCTTTTCTTCGTATTCTTAGATGTCTAGCAACAGGTAAACTGGATTACGTCAATATTTTCTCCGAGTTACGTTTACCTTAAATTCAGCGTGGCATGAAAAGTTAATTAAACATATTACACGTTAAAATTAACGACTAACACAGTATCTCTCTCCTGATTATAATATTTACACAAAAGAATCATGTAGATACACCCTATTTTTTTTATTTACACTTAAACATCGATTTTCTCAGTAACATAGAATCCTCGAAGGAAGTATATCTCGTTAAATTTACTTTGCTCTTTTTCTGCAAAAGTATGTACTTTAAAAACCGTATATAGAGATCCATATTAGATCCAAAGTAAAATAAAATAAAAAAAAAACATTATTAAGACACATTTACGTGTATACATGTAACCATAATCGGTGTATTTATATTTTCAAACGATCATACCGATAGGCTCATGCACATCTATAGTATATAACAATGTAACAACCATCGAACTCAGCACTCAGAGGTCACGTTTCATGGCAGCCACCTCGTAAGCGTGCAAAAGCTCGGCGTAAATCGTGTAAGGAATACATTTGACAAGTTTTCATTTCTAATTCGAGGTGGCAGCAATTCGGGAATGAGAAAATCGACTGGTACGTATTGTTGCTGTTTCATATTTAACGAACACGTCTATCAAAATCGAATAATTTAACCGATTAAGGAAACGTGTTAAATTCGACATTAGAACGATCAGAGAGTCTTTCACAGTAGTTTTGGACCTCTTCTTTCCACGATTGTCTTCAGAACCATGCAAGTCACTTAAATAAAATTAACGTGATTTTCTATCGAGATAGGAGTATGATTATATTATGGTTTGAGGTGTAATATAGTTGGTTTCTGATTTTTCTGCTAACTGGAGTTTCGCGTTTATTGTTATAGAGAAACTCGATGTATCTCTTGAAGTTACGAAAATATGTCACGTGTGAAACTATACGTGACAAGCGACGACTCTGCATATCGATGGCTAGTTTGAAGCATATGAAACTAATCGAATGATATTTTGAAGAATCGAATACATTCACTGCGTACATTGCTATACGTTATCAGTAGCTAATTTTAATATTAACAAAATCTTCCCAAAATTCCTCTTCTTCCTAAAAATTATCAACATTGTAACCCAAATCACTACCACTTCGAAACAAATTATATCCTTAAAAATAATCTAAATTGGTATATATATATACATACAACACATTACTTTCACATACTTGGATATACACATATAAAAGTGTATACATTTATATATTATATATATATATATATATACACACACAGTGATACACACGTATAGAAAACATATATATTACGACAGATTGGACGTTAACGTGCTATTCGGACAGACAGACAGACACACATGCCCATGCTACTAACTCGTTAAATTCGCATCGCCGATTGCAGCGGGGACGATCGCCGATGCTTGCCCGTCCTCGACGAACGTCGATCTCATACCTAATGCTCGTAAAAAAATCTTCGAGCCATGGCCACAATCCACTTCATCATGTCGACAGAGTCTATGTTTGGTGCTTGTGCGTGTGTGTGTGTGTGTTTGTACGTGTACCGTTCCCACGATCGAAGATGTTCGCGATTCAAAATATCGTAGATTATCGTGAAATTAATATCTACGATAGAAACTATATGTATGTATCGTGTAACTGTGTATAATGTCGTTTAATAATTATATGTACCATGAAACTTTGTGCTATCTGTATATATATATATATATTTGTATGTAAATCTAGATATATATGTATGTATAGTAAAATCGTATCTATATATGTACCGTAAATACGAATATTTACGATCGAAGTCAAATGGCATCGATGCTTTTTGTGCACTTTCATTGTGAAATTGTCCTATGCGTGGATCGTTATAATTTGGTCGATTGGTGTGTTCGATCGGTTTAACGGGAGAACAATTGCAGGAAATTTGGTCGCTGCGACGAAAGTCACAGACGAGCCGGTCTTACGCGGAGGCCGACTAACGGAGGGTGGCCCAAGGAGACCGTCCTTTTCTAAATCGATACTCTACGGGGAGTGAAAAATACTCTAGAACTGGCTACGGGTAATCGCACGGAAGGATAGGGGACGTAAATCTTGTGCTACAAATGAGACTGATATATAGGGTGACTTGCCTAATTTCAGTGTCTTAAATATTGCTTGTTTTCGATGGTGGTAGTAAATTTCAAAGGAGAACGTTATTCCTTTCGATGGAGTAAATACTACGACGAGGGAAACGTTTCTTTTCTCGGCGTTACATCCTTTGAAATTTCGAAGTCGTCGATATTTTATTTATAAAAGTACATGTGAGAAGTCGATCATTTTCAACACTTGTTAAAATAAGTCATTTTTTCTTCCGATCGTTCGATGATAGATGTTTCATTGTTTATATTAATTTGTATTATTTTACAATATTTTGTATTATTTTATATTCTTCATACTGATTATAGGTATGACAGATATCATAGAGATCGTGGATCACTAGATTGATCTTCATCTCAGTGATTTGGATATAATTGTAAAAATATGTATATATATTATTATTATATATACAGGGTGGTTGGTAACTGGTGGTACAAGCGGAAAGGGGGTGATTCTACGCGAAAAAAGAAGTCGAAAATATAGAATAAAAAATATAGAATAAAAATTTATAGAATAAAAAAAAACGTCAGTCGAGATCTACAGTGAGATCCATTATAACGAGACGTGATAAAGTGCACGCGTACCGAGCGAAAATTCAAAATCGATTTTCTCGAAAACAAAGCCTCGAACGAAAAATTTTTATTCTATATTTTCGACTTCTTTTTTCGCGTAGAATCACCCCCTTTCCGCTTGTACCACCAGTTACCAACCACCCTGTATAATACGTTGGTGATAATTAATAAAAGTATACTGATAATCTGGAAGCTTCGAGAAAAGGTTTCGTTTATCGTAATATTTGCCGCTGCGAATAATATTTTCCTCCAACATTTTTTCCTTATCATCAAAAGCATGTAAAATATTTAAGACACTTCATATTCAAGGGACACGCTACAATATCGAGAAAGTAGGACAAGCGAGTGCGAGCTCTCGGTTTTTTCAGAAGAGGATTTGGGAAATTCGACGAGTAAGTAATAATTTGATTCGATACAGTCTGAAATTTTTTTCTAGAATCTTGAAACGATTTGGCAAATTGTTCAAGTCATATTAATTTTCTAACGTGATTACTTAAGTTTTATTCGATACTTTAACATTTGTGATCTGCACGATGCGATGTATGGAGAACTTTAGTTAAATCTCATAGACGTTTGTTGTTACGTTGTCGTAAACGATAAACTTGGAGACGTGATTCAAATACTGTCATAGTTTTAATTAGTTCTATTTAACTTAATTAAATTCTAATTAACTTCGTGGTGAAGCATAAATCAAATTATAAAGGAAAACTCTGCTATGAAATAGTTGTCATCACGTAAGGATTATTCTTTTCAAAATTTCTGCGATAATTTCAATTGCAAGGGATCGAGAAATAAATTACGAATTTTTAATTATTTCACTGCTCCGTTCGTATATAATTTATAACAAAATATATCGATCATCCGAAGCAAAGTCTCTCCATTAACTATTAAATAATAATAAAATTGAAAGTAGTCGGTAAAAATGTGTAATTTATTAAGTATTACACAAATTATTTGCATATAGCGAGAAGTTTACCAAATCAAATTATGCCCCGATGAATTTCCAAAATTCTCAAAAATTGTTCATCACGTTTCGACTTACTTTTACGTTAAGAGTCTGTCCCTTTTTATAACACAATTTTTATCGTACACTTTACATCAACAAATTTCGAGTCAGATAGCATTTATAAAAATTAATATCAAACTAACTACACGTAGTGGACAATTTATCTTTTCAAGAGGATCAATCCGCTTCGATTTACTAATCGCCGAGATTTCCGGCAGCAGATCGAACCAACTCGGAATAATATGCCCATGTTGTAGTAGTGCTACAGCTGGCTTGGCCAATCAAACTTTCAATTAGCCAGCTAATTAATTGATGGTCAATAAACGGGTAATACCGGCACGACTATTCAGATGCTGATGAAGTCAAGTGCAATGTCAATGAAATTTTCGAACGATCTACCTAGCCACGATTTACTTATGCGAGCTTTCATTAACAATATCAACAATTAACTATTATTGATATACTGGAAAGTGGAACAAAAATTGATAATTAGAATGTTGAAAGTTTGGACAAATTTAAGAATTTATAAATAAATTATGTAAATTAACCTAGAAATGGTATTATTTTGAAAGTGCGTTATATTGGAAATTTACATGTAAAAACGTTTTTTTTCATTCATTTTAAAAAGATCTAAATTCTAAAAATGCTGGAAAAGAAATAATTTTGAGATATTTAATTATCGACTTTTTTCTTTTCATTTCAAGTGTACCATCAGACTCCAAACGTTGTGACGTGTATTTTTTCTTTTTTTTTTATCTATTTTTATGATAGAGAGTAAGTAAAGGAATAGTAGAGTCGAGCTATAGTTTTATATCTAAACTCTAGCAGATGGAAGAAGAAAGATAGAAGATACTATTTCACTATAAATGTTGGGGCACTAAATTTGCATGATATTGGATGGGATTGTACAATGAAATTACTGATCGTGTTCAGTCTTGAATGAACGTTTCTCATTTTGTTCACTTGCTTTTTCGGATCTTCCGGAGAACGTTGTATTTCTTTAATTTCGCCAGTAGAATTTGAGAAGAAGTAAAAATAGCATCTGATCAGGCGCAAAACCTCGTTTTAAACCTAAAATCTATTAAACATAAAATTTCCTATTTCCTCTCTACGAAACCACTTTTACAATTCCAATGCAATATTTAACCTATAAATCAATTTTTCACCTATCCTAAACTTGATGTTTTTAACGCGAAAATATCTTGTTAAGAAGACGAATAAAAAATTATTTCTACGACATTTTTAATATTTTTTGATCGATATTTTGACCGTTAAAAAATGACAAAATCCTTTATAAATAGAAGGAACCTCGAATAAAATTTTACATTATCATCGAATAAAATATATTTTCAGCCCCTTTATCGATCTTATCCTACAACGCGTCTCGTGTACTCTGCTGTTCTTGCATTATTCTATTTGCGCGACACCAGGAAGTCTGAAGATAAACGAACCAACTCTCTCACGAACACACATCGGTTAATTTGTACTGTTCATGGGACATGGGAAAACCATTCCTTAGTCGAATATTTGAAGTCGAATCGAACAGGTCAGACGTGTTTTTCCTACAAACATTCGACCGTGTGATGGCTCGTAAATATACAAAGTTAGTAAACATTCGTGCAAACTCGCGTGAAGTACATTTCGATAATTGAGTTGCAGAATGTTAGGTTTTGTTTTGGTATTTTCAGTGTTGATTTACTGGAGATCATTTTTTGCGTTATCAATTCGGTGCTCCATTTATCGAACTCGATTGTTTCAAGAAATTGTTTGTTTAGAGAGAACGAGAAGCAGTATTAAAAGGTACAGTATTATATATTTTTTTATTTTATTTATTAAAACATATTAAACCGGTGAAATATCTCGAATCGATCAGGCACCTTATAAACAATGGAATCAATTAAATTCATAAGATTTGTTGCTTTTACGTATTTCACTCTCATGTCTCATTCGTACCCTTCTTCTCATCATTCCTTTCGATTTAACCTTCTTATTTTCGTTATTCTTTTTAAGTGGATCAGTTCCTCATATCCCGAGACAGTTCGAGGACCGTTTTCTGCGTTACTTAATTTTTTTCTATTACCCGCGTCTGTATATTCCTTTTGAATGGTTGTCACAAAATTTTTATCATAGCAGAATACGAATAACAGTATCACCCTAGCAAGCTTATACAATTCTTGAAGACTTCCGTTTGCATGGTTGAAGCAATAAAAATTTTATAGCGGCACTGTCTTTTCATTGTTTCAAGCAACGTATCCCCTAAAATTACATCATTTCTATAACGTTTCGTATTTTGTTATCTCACCTTCTCCAAATATCTTTCATTCTACGTTTATCTTTCAAACATATACATTTCGATTAGGAGCTAACAAAACCCAAGAAGAATCTTCATCACGACACACGATTTCCAGTTACCTTAAGTAACTCCAAGCTCCAAGCTTCTCACGAACTTTGAACTCGCTCATTGTCCACAAAAAAAAAAAAAAAAAAAAAACAGAAAAAAGAATCATTCGTCTAATTTCTACGATTCCGCGTCGAATTCGAGTGTTGCTGCTCTCTAGAACAGATCGAGGCGATGAAAGGCCTCATTGTCGGCGTTCTCTCGACGCGAATGTCCTTTTGTCTCTTACTTTCCACCGATCGTTGCGCAGCTCTCTTCATGTTTCCGTTGCTGAATATCGTGGAGCTGCCACGGGCCAGCCGCGTTTCGCAGTTGCCAGCAAACGATTTTAATTTGCGCCCACCGAGTCAAGAGATTTGATTACTGGGGCGGAAACGGAAGTAACGCCGACTGTTAGCCAAGCTACCCTCTCGCCCAAATACACTTTAACTCTTCCCATTTCCATTCACCCTCGTTGACTATCCCAGTTTGCCCCAATGCGCGTGTATTATTTTCACGCAACGCTCCGTGGACCGATTTGCAAAGCATATCGTACGACGTTAAGAATCTCGTGCTCACCACAAGAGTTGCTATACCTGCGTACGTAACGTATAACGACCGTGACCTGTACCAAGTTGATTTGGACGGACTGTAGCGGTAAATGTTGCTTTTTAACGAAATAAATTTACTAATGGAAACACGATAGAATTTCACTCGTTGGAATGAAATTTTAATCCGTAGCCGATTAAAGTGATTCGATTATATCGATTGAATCTATTTGTTCGAATTGTATATTTGAATTTCTGTTAGATGAACGAAAAGTTATAGGTAATGAGAAAAATCAGTGAATTCCAATTACACGAATTTGGACGCATCTCTTTGGATTTACGTATTTTTCTTCTTCAGATATACCGTTTTTAACGTTGTTCTTCAAAAATATTATTCTTCCGAATGTCACGTTTCAAATTCAAGACTCGTGTCGCTGGAAGAAAATTTAGAAAACCAGCAGTGAATCTACCGATAGTAGCACCATCCTCGTAGAAAATATACACGTTACGCATGTACGCTTATGGTCGTAAAATAACTGGGTTTTAATTCCTATGGAAGAATAACTCGAATTTTGTGAGTATTCGTTGTACCATAGCGAAAAGGACAGCGAAAAAATGTCGAACAAAAGATACACGACGCGAAACAGAATAAATCGGCATTCAATTCTTATGAAAATTCTACTGTAAGTAAACGTCATACTTTCAGTATATAACGATATACACCGTAGGCGAAGAGCTTGAAGCTTCCGCATATTTTGCAATTTCTTGCATATCTTGAATATTTTACATTTTACAATCTAATATGTTTATCCGTTCTCGAGAACGTGGGCTAGAAGTTCGCTACTCGTTCGGAAGTAAAATATTCGCTTTCATTGGGTTTAGGAAATGTCAAACGCTCTAACGAGATAGTATTCGTTTAATTACGAGATTCGACCGTTGGTTGTACGAAATCTTGTAATCAGGCCAGATGTTTGATATTTCTCGTGAATCTGATCTCGTGTTTCAAGGAGAACAGATGAGTCGCTTTTATTAAAATTAAGAAACACCATCGGACAACTAAAGAATATGATTCGAGCCTCGTAAACGAAGAATATTTTTTCCACCTTTTCTTCGAAGTTATTCGTCTGAGAAACTTGTTGGATTACTTTTCGTTCACTCTGTTCCTGTTATTTATTCTTCTAGAAATCTTCTTTCTGTTTTTTATACATATATTTCGAGTCTCTTCTGTTCGTCGTCTCGTTGCTTTCACCCGGTTCTACTCGCTTAATTTCACTGAAAATTCGTTAAGTGTCTTTCGTAGTGGATATCCTCGCTCAGTTTTCTACAAGATATGGTTCGAGAGTTTTGTTGACAAAATTTCGTGGCGTACTTTAGCAGAACTCCGTTTGAAACGAATGCCTTGATAAATGGTCCTCTGACCATCCCTTCCTTCGTTAAGGGACCAATCCTTTGATAAATTCACGAATTTACCGTTTCAGAGATAATTAACTCCGTATTTTGGATTACATCGTAATTTCACAGTAGATGTTCGATGCAGCTTCCATCAGAAACTACACGTATTGATGTCACGTATCATGGATAATCGCATGTATTCGAACATCGTCTTCTAACAGGATTGTGCATGTTAGTTATCCCATGTTTTAGATCAAAGAGTTTACATCGATGTGAGACGCTTTACATAGATGACCGAAAACATTAAATAGAAGTTGCTTATTGTTACTACTACCAGTATCAAATTATATTTCTTTTTATGTCAATTGCCCCTACGTGCTCTGTTAACTTGTTTGTCAAAATGTAGGATTTTTTGCAGAAATTTTGTATCCACTCAAAAAGCGTTCAGATTCACTTTCCTATGCTACAATTTAACCTTCTATAATGTAAGACAACCTACAAAGTAAATATTTATATATCTATATCTTTTACGCTTTGTTTTCTGTTATATTGTATTAGTATTAGTTGTATATCATTTTTCCGATACCAGATAAAAATATTTGTAAGTACTACTGATGGTTATTAGATTTCAAATTGAAATAAGAAGTCCGTAAAATATCTGTAATAATTATAAAATATTATAATTTTTTTTTTCATAATCAAATAAAATTCTACATAGAGAGTAAATATTTATATATCTATATCTTTTACGCTTTGTTTTCTGTTATATTGTATCAGTATTAGTTGTATATCATTTTTCCGATACCAGATGAAAATATTTGTAAGTACTACTGATGGTTATTAGATTTCAAATTGAAATAAGAAATCCGTAAAATATCTGTAATAATTATAAAATATTATAATTTTTTTTTTCATAATCAAATAAAATTCTACATAGAGAGTAAATATTTATATATCTATATCTTTTACGCTTTGTTTTCTGTTATATTGTATCAGTATTAGTTGTATATCATTTTTCCGATACCAGATAAAAATATTTGTAAGTATTACTGATGGTTATTAGATTTCAAATCGAAATAAGAAATCCGTAAGATATTTGTAATAATTATAAAATATTATAATTTTTTTTTCATAATCAAATAAAATTCTACATACAGAAAATTAAAGTACTAACTTACACACAATCCCAGTTGCTACGAAACGATTAGCTTCGAGTATTAATGTTTCCATTACAGCTGTTTCTTCTACCACCGCTTTCAAATTTATCTAAACCATCAGAGAATAATATTTTCTAGTATCGGCATTTATAAACAAATTCAGTAAAATTATAAACAAGAGTTTCAAGTACAAATATTTTCACTACAGCCCTTCCTCCACTTCAGGACTGTCAAATTATACAGAATTTGTATTTTTAAAGTCATCTTGTATGTTTTCCTTTTAATTTAGCGCAATAAATTATCCAAATACCTAATTGCATCGCAACAAGTTTACAAAGACAAAACGCTGCTCCAACTCGCTGCACCATCTTGAAGATCTCTGCGACTTTCACGGTGCTACGTTCTCATCGGTGAACCATCCGTCATAGCGAAGTTTTGGCCGCGGATGGCGTCCGACGGCGCGTGTAGCACAGTTCAGAAAGAGGAAAAACTGTTGACCCGCTTCGTGACGAGACAGCAATTACTCTAATGATCATTCTCCTACTCCCGGCAGGTTTCGTTTCTCTTTGCTCCTTCGTCGCTCGTCCTTCTTTTTCTCTCGTCTTCCTCTCAGAAACACTTTAATTGCCGTAATCGCTCCATGGCTAAGATCGCTATCCTTAATCTCTGAATCTTCCTCCGTTCGTGACATGCTTTCACGTTATTTAAAATCTTATCGATGAAGCGTTACCGCTTCTGGTTTCTCTTTATTCGACAATTGTTGTTAACTATTTAGTTTCACGAAAACGAATATGCGAACGGAAAGATGGAAACGCGCCTTGATGGCAAGTAATAATTTAATGCTTTAATTATCCAATGGTCAGATATAATATTTTTTAAAAAGGATCTTTAAACGTCTTTGACGCAAGTCTGCGATAATCTTGGAATATTTTTGAAATTACTTTGGCTTTGAAATATGTCTTTACGACGACACTGAATAATCACGAAATAATGTTGAAGCGCCTTTGAATAATCTTGGACCGTCAGTTCTTTGAAAATCACGCCAAAAAGCTGAAGTTATTCTTTGACTTTCAAGTATTGACATTTTTCAGTACTTGTTCGGTTTCTCTAAAGTCAAATAGAATTTCGCTTCGCTACAGGCGCGATCCACAATAATTGTGTAATTTCGTTCCAATGTTTATCATTTCAGTGTCGATGGTCAAAGGAAACATGACCCAAATATCATAGCCAATTGTCACTTTCCTCTCGTCGTTCCCTGTTCAAACGAATCGTTAAGTTGGGAAACGTTTAATCGAGCAACTGCTCAGAACGAGTTCTATCTTTTAACGAGCAGTAGCCGTAAAATCAATTCAATCGGTCCAGTATCGATTGGCTCTCTGTTCGACCCTCTAGAAATCAGCAATTAACGCTACTAAAGGAAGATTTCTGCTTCTCGACAATTTTATGCTTACTCGCCATTGTTCTTCGATTCTTTCCTTTCTCTCTCGACGCTTAAGATCACAGAGATCCTTCTGTTCACGACTTTTTACGATTTTATTTTCTGTACCTAAATCTCCCTCTCCTTATTTTCGTAAATTGGGAAATTTCTTTTTAAGCTGCGTTTTCTGGACTAAATCTCGATATTCGCTCCCTCTCCTTATTTTAGTAAATTAGGAAATTTCTTTTTAAACTGCGCCTTCTGGACTAAATCTCGATATTCGCTATTCAACATTTTTCCCGACTTTCTATTTAACTTTGCCTCGATCACCGTCATTTTGAACGAATCGCAAGCACAAGAATATAGAGCCGGAGAAGGTTGCTCAATGCAGGACGCTTCCTTTACGCTCCTTTTTCTTTCAACTTACTTAATACCCGCCACGTTCCTTCTTTCCTTTTTTCGCGGTTGTACCTTTCATGCTCTTAAATTCGCAGCCTCGTGGAAGCCCGGTAAAGTCGTTCATTTTTTCGACGCGAGAGAAGTTTTCGTTCGAATTCATCCGCTTACTAACGCGGCACATTTTCCTACGTCCGATTTTCAGCGCGTTTTGCCCCAAAGTTTCCTCTCATTCACTCCTTCTTCCAATTGAATTTTTTGCCCGCTAATAATCCTTTTCTTCGAGGTTATTGTATATAGCACCCCATCGTATATTTGCTGTTTCGTTTCTAAATGAGATGAAATGACAGTCTTGGTCATAGTCTCGAAGCAGAATCTCGACCGCTGTTAATTTTAGTAACTACTGTACTTTAATCCTGCGACTATCAATTCCTTTTAGATAGTTAATCCTTTTCCTGTTTTAAGAAATCCCGGTATCGAGGAAAATATTAAAAGAAATGTTAATAGTTCTGAAATATATATACGCATAACTTCTAATTATTTTTCGCATTGGTGATTTATTTTCTTTCTTTCTAAATTAAAAAGCTTTTCGAAGAAAGATTAGCCGGAGGAAATGACGAAGATTATAGCATCTACGATAAAAGTGCCTGGAAAATACTCAGAAGCTTTCATGTTTCCCCACACGATCTTAAAGAAAAAGGATATACTACGTTCTCTTATGAAAACTCGTGGCCACCTCTTCTTTCCAATCGCATCACGAACGTGGAATATAGCGAAGCAAATCCGAATATTTAGAATAGAAAAATTCAAGTAACCTGCAAACAGAGG
This sequence comes from Bombus huntii, assembly GCF_024542735.1. Taxonomy (NCBI): domain Eukaryota; kingdom Metazoa; phylum Arthropoda; class Insecta; order Hymenoptera; family Apidae; genus Bombus; species Bombus huntii. The sequence continues at coordinate 17,769,894 of NC_066239.1, forward strand.
TGCTAAACGTACGAGAGAACGAAGCAGGGGAGATCAAAGAGACGCGATTCGACTATCTCGCCGTCTTTTCGAATTCTACGTGGGACTCTATATTGCCACCATTTCGTCCTCGTTCGTCATTCAAAGAAACGAAACTTATCGCAAGCTAGCGGTACGTGTGCCGTGTTTATTCTCGTTGCTTTTCTTTCCGATTTTCTTCTCGTTCACTCGTTCCAAGGCACGAAGGCGTTTAAAGTTCGATTCGTTTTCTCCAGCGAGTTCCATCTTGCTCGTTTATCGACGAATCTCGAGAATCGGAGGAAACAGAGGAAAGGAACGTCGGTTTCGTTTTACGTTTCCTCGTGCCTGCTTCGACGAACCAGATCTTCAAGACTGAACGTACGAAATCGAATTAGCAACGTCGCGACTTCTGAAGGCAACTCACGGAGTGGACTAAAAATTTCCTCTCTTTTTTCTTGGCTAGGTTTTACACCATGAAGAAACTCTTTCTTCGCGGTGTCCAGAAAGAGAGAGATTCGATTAATGTTACTTTGAATTGCGCTAGTTGAAACTGTCGCCAGAATAAATTGCTGCTTTTACTTTTTTTCTCTCCGACGTTCCTCCCTCGGTGCGTTTACACGAGGCCAGCGAATGCTCGTTTTCGTTCCCTGTTCTTGTAAAATTAAAACATGAAAGTGGTAACGCGTGTCCGTTTATGCACGCGATGTACGAACATTCATAGAAATTACACCGAGCGTTTTTGAATGCGATAAAGACTATGCGAATGTTCCAGGAACGCTTTGATCGTTTTCACTGCGGGAACAGACAGCAAATGATTGCACGGCGTATTTTTGCAAATGTTAATTTCGAATTACTAAATGGCTATTTGCCGATTATTTTGCAAATATAAAGAGAAGAAATTCCTTTAAAAGCTATCGTAATTGTCGATACGTAGCTAGTACTAAGAAGTTCGACTGGACATTTCTTATGCGATTTAATAATTTAATAATTCAAATAACCATTTTGTTTTATAGACTTCCTTCAGAAAGTTCTAAAAAATCCTGCTCAAACGTGAAAAAACGTAGTATCTATTAAACGAATCCACTTTTAAAAATTATATTTTTAATACCTTTCCTATCGTCGATAATACTTTGTTTATCTTCTGTTGCGTAGAGTATCCGAGTAGAAGTATTATGATTTGCAAGTATTATAATTCCTTGATCATATTTCTTAAGGTTTTTAGATCGTCGTTATGTTTCTTTCACGATGAAATTATGGACTGCTGCTTGTTACGCTATTGCGTTATTGCCGAGAAGAATTTAATTATATGTAGAAGTATAGTTTCCAAGGGATTGTTGAATATACAATTTAAGGCGATTACTTGAAATTTTGATAATGATTAAGAATCTTGCGAATTGTTGCATAATATTATAACTTGCGTGCCTTTATCGTAAATCACTTTACAGATTGCTATTCTCGTACATGTTCGCGTTGCTTACATTATAGATAGTTAAGGGCTTGTTTACTGTTAGCTTCACCATCTGCCAAGATCAATATGCCTCCATTTTCTGGCAACCTATCAATATTCCAAGTTACATCAATCATGGGAACACGGACAAGATTTCTATATTAGCAACACAAAGTAGTAAGTCTATTTTCAGTCGGAAACTAATGCTTTGTTTGGAAGCATTGTAGTCTGAATTCAAAGTAGTCTAAACCATTGCTTTAGTCTGAATTTTTAAGTAATTTTAATTAACAATAAAAAAGATCCTTTTGCTATACGATTGCTAACGATAATTTAAATTTCAGTTTTGCTAAATCCTAAAGTTCATCGATATTTTGAATTAGCATCTTTCTCTCTCCCTCTCGACAGGTTTCATTAATTTCATAAAGCTATCATATAACCGTGTAACGCGATATCTTTCCCATTTTATTTGTTTAAAAACACCAATCGAAAGTTTGTGTAATAAAACTTTGAAATACCTTTTTCATTTTCGAATATTTATATAACGACCCTAAATTGTTTTCAGCGATATAAATCCTCCAGAAATTAATAGAAACAAAACTAAAATTTCCAATGTAAGATCGAACGTTTTCATTCCACTCTTTTCTCTTCTCACAGAATTATATTGCGTTGGCAACTAAGTGATTGCGGATTTTGTCAATACCACCTAATGACAAACTCCGCAATCACTTAGTTGCCAACACAATAGTTACGTATCAAATATGAGATTAGTAACAGATTGTTTTTATTAAAAAAAATTTTTTTCTCGAAGAAATCGGCAGTTTCTCGTTCGTCGGAGAGCGGCGCAGACAGTTTTTCCCGATATTCACCCCCATGTTCGTAAATTCACGTGTTAGGAGAAACTTCGTTGGCGGATTTCGTCAGTCGCGGCTTCTCACGGGAATAACACGCAGGAAATCGAATTTTTTCGGAATCTTTCCACATTCTTTTCAATCCTATCGACATTTCAACGTTATATCTTGTGTCAGAGTTGGAGCAGTCGGTGAAATCTTCCGGGATCTTCGCTTTCTGTTTCGTCGCATGAAATGCTTTTATTCGCGTCGTTCGATCATCGATTCCTCGAGTAAAATATCGAGATCCTCCAACGTGAAATACATACAATGTACTAGGTGAACAATAAGTTCGTTTGCATTCCTCTGTATTAATTTTATTTGAGATATATTTATATGTCGCAGATGAAAGAACATCGGGATTTCCCGTCCGGAATGTTGGGAAAAAGCCCGATACCCTAGTCCAGACTTTTACTATAGCTACACTTAAACAATAAAAATAAGAAATAATTCTAATGTTCCAGTCTGGCTTTATGACGATGGGTTCGGGCTCGAAGTGACATAGCGGGTCACTGGATGTAGCCACGATCACGGGAGGGACGTCTACTTGACAGAGGTGTGGAATGATTATATGGCTCTCCTTAAAAACAAAGATTGACCCGAGAAGTGGGGACAGGAATATATAAGGGCAGCTTCATTTGGATTACGGGTTAGTTAGTTAGTCGTTGGACGAATTGCTGATTGAGTTATCGAGAAAGTTACCCGAATCGTGTATTACGTTTGTACTCGTCATCCCGTAGACCGTGGATTCGTTATCGAACCTGAATTCGTTGTCACCATCGTCTCGACCATCCTATCGCCGCTATTACTCATAGCCTCTTGTAGTGTCCACATTTGTACCCATAAACATTAGCTACATCCGCGACGGTAAAATAAGTAAAGGTTCATCGAACGCCCCCAAAATTCCAACCTGACTCCGACATATACAACTGGTAATTTTTATAGATGGAGCGTATATTATTTTGTTCTTTGTAGCTTCTTCAGGCCCGTGTATCTTTTAAGCATTGCGAGTATCCTATTATCCTAAACCGTTTGATTTTCATACAGAAATACGCGTACATGCGTATTTTTAGCAGAGAATTCTAGATTATGCAACTATAAATATTTCGGTAATTTTCAACACATAACGTTGTAATCATTTTTATTGTATTATAAAGTAAGAAAAGAATAGTGTTAAAGCACGAACGTTAATTTTTTCACCCCATTATCGTCAATGATGCAATTACAATTTATGGACTTCTATGCCACCTTTAATTTGTTCGGCATTCTGTTTTAGCTGTAAGTTGACTGCGTTACATTTTATATTTCAAGAGTAACGAGTGCTGTGTTTGAAACGACGATCCGAAACTTGACGTTTTTCATCACGTTTTTCGCCGACTTGTCGATATTTTATATACAGTTGAATAAAATAATTTGTCGTTCGTTTGAACCGAACTCGGTAAACAATATCTCTTTTAAAGAAACATTTATCCGTATAATCTTCGACGTCCATAAAATTTTTAAACGATACAGTATAAAAGTATTATAGATCACAAACGATATTATCCCAATTTTGTTGACAACCTGTAGATATTTCACTCTCGTAATACACGAACACATCTGCCAAGACCGATTCATCTCAGTGGCATCTTCCAATCCTTCGTCCCAAATACATCTGTCAACCTCTTCAAATTCCTATTACAATTTTACGCCTTCTTCCATCTCGCCGTTTTATCTTCCCATCGTCGTCCTCACTGTCATCGTGATTCCTTATCTTTGTGGCGTGTAATCAAGTTGAACTATTAACTTGAAATTTCTTCTCGCACCGACGATATGAAAAACGCTGTTGGCACGCACATGCCAGCGTAGGCGAGAATTTCATTTGAGAATCAGGATAAATACAGCTTTTCTTTCGAAAGACAGATAAATTCAAGAAACGATACGCGATTCGTATTTGCTTAGAAAATATTGTTACGAATATCCAAATTTCTATCGCCGATTAAACAGTAAGATATTTCAGTGCATAGAGGCATAGATTTCTACGTCTTTATCCTTATTTTTCACTGTTCTTAATTAAACCCTGGAATTACCAACAATGTGAAATTATGTAACGTGAAATTTATACCAAAGCAAGAAAAATGATATTATATGAGAACTACACGCGACATCATGGCAAAAATAAACTTTTATCTCTATATTCTACTCGTCGAAAAAAATGTAACAACAATTCCACATAGTCGCTCCCCTACTCGATCGATCCTTCATCCGCGAGATGAATGATACTCGGAAAAATGCATGCAACTATGGGTCAGAGTACGAAATCGTGTCGATGAATTTCATGGATTCGGAGAAAAAATAACGGTTAGGGCGGAGGTCGTGGAAGCAAGGGTGTGCGAGTAGAGACACAACCAGGCTGTACGTTGCATACACACAGGTGAATAGGCCGCGAGGACTGCACGTGTGCTCTGCAGCCGCTGCACTTCCCTGTACGTTGAACTATCGATCGTTTCGGGGCGGACTGCGAGCCTTCTCGCACCCTTGTGCTTCCTCTTCCTCTTTATCCCATGTCTGGACAAGTCGTTCGTGGACTTTACGAAACTCTTTCGCTCGTTTGTTGTCCCTGATCTTCTCCTCTCTTCCGTTTGCCGCCTCAGTTGCGTTGAATGGTCGTAATAGAAAGATGTTATACAGCAGCAACGTGGCCTGTCGGTGTTGGTTGTCGCCCTGTGGCTCCAGCATTTAACTTTACCAGACCTAAATACTTTTTACCAGAGAAATTCTTACGACGAGTTGCGGATTCTGTTCGCTTCATATACGAACGACGACAGCAATCGTGCGCTAAATTGTTTGAATGTTACGTACGAGAGGTTTGAAAAGCTTTGCTAGTATCGTGATATTAAATTATCTTGCGTTTATATGTTATACAGCTACAAAAGTCAGTTTTATTGTAATTTCGTATGTTAAGAAATAAATATCTTATTAAGCGCCATTATACAAAATTCGCCTTAATATTTCTATCAAAGTATATATCTTCAAATTCGTTAAAAAATTTCAGTAAATATATCAAGAATATTCTTTGTATCGTTTTCAATTTTAATTTTAGGGTCGCGTTAATTACAGTTCGAAATTATTGATATTTGATACTTGGCGTGTCTTTATCAACGGTCCTATTCCGTTATTACACTTCGATTCGTTCCATTTTTCATTTAAATGTATGCAATTGTTTTATATGTCCTTTTCTTTCCTACGGAATTCTGTTTCGAAGAAGTTCCCTGTCTCCGATAAAACCAATTACTCGTTATCGAAGCTCCATTTTTCCATGGCTTCTTCTCTTCCGTGATTTTTTCCCTTAAAGCGGGAAACAGATGATAATATCGTGGAGAACGAGATTGAATTTGACTGATCGAACGTTGCTAAAATGACACATCCTTCTTCTTCGACAGTTGCGTTTAACAAAAGTTGCCTTCTTCTTAAAACAGGCTATTTTCTGTTTCACGATCTTGGTTACATCGCAGTCAAAGGGAGTAAACGTAATCGATTTTTTGACATATTTCTCGCCGTTATTTTATTTCTTCTCCTTTTTCAATCTTGTTTCCGCGTATCTCGAATTCTTGCTATTTCCTTTTAATATAACAATTTTCTCGATATTTCTTTAACTTCCATTTCGTTTCTCCTTTATTCTCTCCACTTTTAGCTTTATAATCGTGTGTCATAAATTCTTTCATTTACATTGACATTAAAGAATGTTAAACATTCTTTGATAGATTATATCATATAATAGTGTGCGGTATATTATATTATAATATTATCGTTCTTTCCTGAGTAATCTGTGTTGTTTATCCTCGAAATTTTACTCTTAAAGGTCCTGCTTTTCTCGAAAAACCTCCCAAACATTTGACGTAGAAATCAACTTTTTTTTTTTTTATTATTTAATTTGTACTTTACAATTTGTCCAGCTGGACATTTGGTAAATTTTTCTAACTTAATTGCTAAATAATATGTGGATGGCTACCCCCAGTGGGATACTATCTTCGAATTTGATTATTTTATTTCTTTAGTGAGGTGAGTGTTTGCTTGTTAGGCTATGTCCTTTGTGAGATCTGCAGAAATCAACTGTACGATGATCTCGATAAATATCTTAAATTTCTTCGAAGCCTAGAAGAGTAAAAAGCTACGCTTGTTCACAAAAATGAACACATTTGTACAAAAATAATCAGCAAAGAGATATGTCTGTGTGCGAAAAATGATAAATTCTCTTTGATTATATTTATTTTCAATTATTTTACTTTCTCTCGTCGAAATTACAGTGCGCGATCCGAAGCTACGAACGTCATTGTTTCTAACTTTAATAATATCCCAGCAACTGATTTCTGTCATTGGCCAGAATTCGAAAAATAAAGCAATTTTCCCAGTTTGCCGATCCGTTGGTGTGTCTTTTATACACGCGGAACGATAATCGAAATGTTCAAACGCAGGCTCTTTGCGCTGATAACACGGCGTTTTCTTTTCTTTTTTTTTTGTCGTAACCTGAAAATCAACTTTTATCTCAAAACGTCATACGTACATTTTTCCAATTCTCGTGAATTGATTTTTCTTACTTGCGTGATACCCTCTCCTTATCTCTTTCGTTTCATTTTTGTTAAAATTACAGAAAGGAGGATTTATATTCCTTGACAAATAGATGTTTCACATTTTAGCAATTTCTTAACATTTAGATTTCCCATTTGCTCGAGAGCGTAATAATATTTATTAAGAAACCGAGTGGAATTTATGTCGTTGACCATCGATTTTTATAAAATTCTGTAGATCTAGATAGAAATCCGTGAAAGATTTAATGCACGCTTGTACGCTTGTTTAATCATTGAGCAGTTCGTAAAACGTTTATGCAAAATAATCACGTTCTAGTAGTAGCATAGTCGATGGATTATTGCGTGTACTATTACTATTATTCTTGTTTGCGGGTAATATGAGACTATAATGATACGTACGTGCATGTTTCGTTTTCATAGAATTCATATCTACATTCGCATCTACATTCGGTTCACATATAAAAGAAAATAACAGAATTAAGAAAAACCTGATAAAAAATTATAATTCCTAAAATTTCTAGGAAATAATATTTCTATGAAATACGCGTTACGTACCTAGCAAATTTTTAATTTCTTTTACACCTTCCTAACGAATAAAGTTATATTTCTATAATCGTCTGCAACAATTACCAACAATCGACTTAATTCTATAAGACTTATCGTTTTTCATTTCCATAATTAACAAGATCCTACGTGCGAAAGTAAAAATGGTAAAAAATCTACTTTGAAATATTTCAACAGACACGTGATTAATCTTTAATATCCTAAAAAGAACCTACCCTTAAGCCATAGAAAAAATTATTTTTATCATATTTCGTTACTTTAACGGGCGCTCAGAAGGTTAAAGTTTATAGATTATTTGTAAAGACTTTGCGATTTTATTCTGCTTGGTTTCGTTTATACGTAGCGTCACGATTTTATTGTGAAGGATGAACGAGTAACTACGGGAACTACGAAAACAATCGCGAAGTGTCTAAAGTTGTCAGGCGGAATTACGTGACCAATACCGTCGAATGTCTCATCGATCTGGAAACTTCGCACCGCAAATTGCTTCGACGTGGGGTTTAGTTTCTCCAGCTTCCCTCGAATGCAGAGTACACGAGTCGAGATATCGGACGCAACGAGGCGTGATCGATGCGGTTCATGATTTATCGTGGATGATTTTGCGGCTGATCAGATCGAAAATCGTGCGCAGAAAGACATTGGATTCCTTCGTAACGTGATTTTGTGCCTTATTAAAAGAGAAATGTCGACCATTCGCCAACCGGCAGCTTTCGAGGCGTTACGGTTGCCGTATAAGCTTGACAGGTGTTGTTTGTCAAAATTATCGTTGCCAGAGATATAACGTATTTATTTCAATTTTCATATTCCGAAAATACGAAATTTCGAAATTTCGTAGTTTTAAAAACTCGAACTCTCGAACGATGCGTCGTATCATTGGATGATAGACGATCGGAAAGAGTTTGGCTTCTGCTATTTTATTTTAACGTACCTCGTTTTAATTTGTATTCCGCATCTTACACGATAACCGAGTATGACGAGATAGAATACAAATAAAACGAAGATATACATTCGAAATGAAGTTACCGAGATCTAATCGAAACCGTCGCGGTCGTGTACGATCTGTATCGAATTTGAAATTTGCAATATTTGAAAATCGTTTTACAGTATAACATTTAAAATATCATCAGATTGCCGGAAATTTGAGACGAGCCTTTTGAACGAGCCAATCCGGAGCGAAAACAATAGCGTGAAGAATATTCAGGAGTCAAAAGAAGGTAAAAAACAGGTTGTCAAACAGGTACGGCGAACCGTTCTCCTCTGGCTGCGATCGCGCGACCAGGTCCAATTCCATAAATTCTCGTGTATGAAAAAGCGTGTGTCACGTGTGTGTCACATTTTACACGGCATAGAAACCGTGTCGTTCACGACACGGTCGGTCTCGGTGGGTGGAGTAAACTCTTAACTCTCTAAGGTATCAGTATCATCGTGTCACCTGTGATGGCGATCTTGCAGGACCACTTGCTGGTACCCTCAAGGACGATCTGTTCGGCCTGCTCGAGGCTGTCTATGTGCGTGTCCGGGTCGACTGAAAACGTCGTGCTGAAAAGAAGACAATGTCCTCGTCATCGGATCGTCCTTCGACAACCTCTCGTACCATATACGCTCGACACTCGTCGAGATCTCAAAGCTAAATCTCCTCTCGAACACAGCTCTCGTTGTAGTTAGTGGATCGACCACGAGGGGATGTGGTACCTTGCAGAGGCCACCGAAGGACGCGGTGTAGGACTGTCTCGAGGCGGAGGTCGTCGATTGTCGTGAAAACGTGATCACCCACAGCAGCGCCGGCGATTCAGCCCAGACTAGCGATACTATACGGCGAATGAATAGAGGAACCAGAAAGGCAATCGTGGTTCCTCGTATTCCAAGGTATAGGGATTCTCTGCTAAATAACTTTTGGCAATCGTCATGAAAGCATAAGCGTTTCCATACTTCGGAATATACCCAGCAGCACATTGTGTCGACATTGCACGCTGTGTGAAGGCAGTCGCTCTTTCTCTCTTTTTTTCGCTAAACGATCACGTGCTTTCTCACTGAAGGAGTTGCATAAGCGGGACCAGTATATTAAATAGTTTTTCACTGTAGTTTAGGAGCCAGTATTCCTTCGTTGCGTGTCTGCGTGTCGTGTCACCGTTGTTGTGTATCGATATATGGATAGACAATTGCGTTGCGCCATTGCGTACAAAGAGATACAAAGATATACAACAGAGCCGATCGGCTGTTTGTCAGTTTCTCGCTGTCGAATAGAACAAACGATACGATTATTCAACCGAGCCAAATCCATTGCTTATCGTCGTTCGTTACGATGTTAAGCCGGTTTCTCGGTTTTGATACGAATACGCAACGACCAGAAAATTGGGACAAAGTTGCAGGGCATTGCGCTGCATCGTTTTACTGGCCGATACACAACGGCAACGCGATACGAAAATACGCAGCAAATGGATACCGAGTTGATCGGATTCTGCGTAATGAAAGATCGAGGTCGTGGCCTCGGGAAGCTTCTCGTAACTGATTCATGGATGTGGTTGCGGAAGAGTTGGTCTAAGAAAGGGACGCGAATAAAAGCGATAGAAGAGAATAATAACAGTTGCTTCGGGACGAAAACTGAGAATTGTGATGGAAACGTGGTGTAGCAGAGAATGAGAAGAGAGTCGTTGCTGAATGAAGAGTGTCTGTGAAGAGGTAGCGTGATACTCGCGAGGAAACGAATCTAGAGCGAATTCTTGTCGGCTGACGTGGAAAATCGTACAATAAATAATAACAATGGAGCGGAGGAACGGATTTCCTCCGGTCACGAATATATAATATCTTCTGAAAAAGAACGTGGATACGTTCAGTCAGATGTTGGTTGAGGATGAAACACGAATTTCTGAATATTTTTAGACTGGACCAAGGAGAGAAGATGTTCATGGGTAAGGACGAATCAAAGAGACAAATGGCTGCAACAAACCTGTGCAAATTCTTCTGTCTTTTTCTTTCGTTCTGATCCTTGACAGGATATCAGCTTACAAAGTAAGGTAACGACAATAGTGATAAATGCTTTTCAGATGAAACAGAACCTGGAAGAGATTGGAGGCCACCAGTTGCTGTACTTAGTTGTTTAAGAAAGATATCTTCCCTGAAATATCGAGGAATATTAAAAAAGATAACTTAGTGAAATATTTGCTCGTATTTACAGAGCTCAGCAGCGGCAAAGAGACCAGTTTATCATTGAAGTTTTGAATAAATTTCCCTGTGATAAATATAATACGAGCACGTTCTCGTATCTAACCAACCACTGCTACCCGAAAATCCATTTTGCGGAAAACCATTTTGCCATCCAGCGAAATTTCTCTCTGAATTCGAGACAGTTCATTGGTAGAATTAATTGGTAGAAAAATTGGTAGAATCGAAGCTTTTTCTAACGATTGTAGTCCAATCGACCACGAACTGTTATCTCGTTGTTCGAACAAACTGCGGACGTTCACAATCCTGACGCTACCTGTTAACCTTCGCAACGGTGGAATTGGCATCGTCACATTCAGATCCGCTGCTTGTCAGTTTGGAATAAGAAACTTGTTGCATCGTGGATCATCGCCAACTTCGTATCCTCGTCGCACGGGACGAGACAACTAGCTTCGCGCATGAGATCTGTACATATCTCTACGTAAAAGACGTAAACTCGAAGTTAAAAGTAGATCGACACTTGAGAAATGGTAGATAAATTAAGAAGATCGACGAAGTGGCACTTTTGAGACGATGTTGATACTCGATGTGTTCTCGTGTTAGGTCGAAATAGTAGTCTGCAGATTAATATATAATTTTTTTCGATGGAAAAGTAGGATTTGTTTAACCCTATTTGATGACAGAAACAAAGAAACGACTGGAAATTAGAGTTAGTTAGATTCTTTTAGATTTGGACTATTTAATTTTTTATTAGATAGTTTACCGAGTGTTTCCTTAATTGAAGTGTACCATCTGGACAAATATATACAATAAATGGACATAGCATATGATAATCGAGAATTAATCATGAAATATAGTTCCGAAATTGCGGTGAATATTCGGTGGTGCTCTAATAAGTTTTATTAAACGTCGAATTATCGGATAATTTTCATTATCAAGTTGCACGATCTACTAATCAACCCATGATTATAACAATAATGTCCCAGCAGAAAGCAAATATAAACAAGTGAAAATATTATTAATTCTTGAAATCGAGGAATATTCAGAATGTTATGAATTATTATGTGAACATATATCTCGTATATGAAAATCATTACCGAAATGCAAATTCATCGAGAATATTTCACAATTATTCAAACTATCGGGAGCGAACTAAAAGCATCGATTCGATAAGCATGTGATAATAATATTTAATTATCATTATTATCACTGGTTATTGCTCGACCAGCGATAAACACCAAGAAGATATCATTCAGTATCGAGTCGAATATCGAAGAACTACGACACAAATGAACCTAACTCCCCTTTTTTCATTGCAAGTTTTTCCTACTTCTAATTAACGATGGGAGCAACGATTCAGATAACGTTGATTATTTTGGACGAAGTTTATTTCGCGAATCACAATTTTCACCGACAATCCACGTACGTATTTCTTTCGTACAGCTTTGAAGAAGAACCAAAATTAGATGTCTCAGCGCTGTTTATGACTTGACCTGTCTCCAAGAAACTTACACGTTTCGCTACGATGATTACGAACTCTGAACGACTTTTGCTTTTTGGAGCAGAATGCAGTGTGATGTGTTTAACGCGCTGGATAAAAATATTTGTTTTAACGAACGACCTGTTTCGACGTACAGTATTTTTCTTCTGATATATTTGCAATATTTTTTAGTACTTTCCTTCTTTGCCATCTGTGAATTTATTTTTATAACCAGATCCTTCTCTAGAATTTCTTTCATTGTATTTTAAGCCACTTTCAATGACAGAATTATTGATTTTGTTCCCGCTAAAACATTTACTGTGAAATTCTGTAACATGACCTAAAAAGAGGTGCATACGGAGGTTAGTCACGCGTGTCCTTAATAAACTTATCAACGAATGCTAAAACCAATCTCGATAATCCATTACACCCATTAGTTTATTAGAAATCGTACGCTTCTCTTCGAATATGAAATTTCTCTACCGGAAACTTCACTTTCTGCTATTATGTTCTTTCTATTTTTTCGTTAATTCTAGATTTTTTTCCCGACTAATTACAAAAACGAATATAATTTCCAGTTAATATATTCATGCCCATACTCATTTGAGCGATTTTTATTTTCTCCAACAAAATTGAATTGCACTGCTAATCACAAAAGTTTGAATTCTTCGAACTTTGAGGCTGTTTTTTCGATCTTGTTATTTTATATTTAAATTTTCTAGTCGAGATCTAAATTTGCAACGCGATGAGAACTAACGCAATTTACACGACAGATTGTTTCGTTAAACAACAATGGAACAGAATGGAACTTGATTCCCTTTGTTGCTCGATTTTGTGAACGTTAATTTTTAGGAGAAAACTATACTTTCAATCATAGATTTTTAATGCTTTTGTACACGTGGCAAATTTTCCTAGCGGTTTAGTGCGACGTTTTTCTCGTATTTTAGAGACGTTACAACTGTAACTTTTACGGATGTCACAAAGACTCTTGAAACGACGTTTTCAATCATTTACTATGACTCGTGAAAATGTCTGAATATTTGATTCTTCCTGTACTCTTCGATCATAAATATTGCGCAGTACGCATTGACAAGATCGAAGAATGAACCTGGTAAAACTGACACAAATTTTAAATCGAACTTTTGAAACTATTTTCGAAATATATCGAGCAACTTACTGATCCTGAAGAATCACAGTTTTCTCTCGTTTTGAATCCTTCGCAAACCCTTAACAAGCAATTAATTACTCAAGCACAGTTTCGTCGTTTTAGAAAATAATTATTTGTCAAATAGATTACAACGTTACGGAATGAACACCAAAGATCGATCAAAATATCAAACGATAACAGTGGAAAGTTTCGAAATACCGAAACATCAACTATTCACACAATAAGATATAATCGACTCTATTTTAACGGCAGCCAATTCGAACATAGACCACAAATGTTAAACTGCAGAGTATCGAGAGGAAAATTTTGAGGATCGTAGGAGCAACAAATCCGTGGCCATAGATTACTCGGTGGTTGCTGCGGATCGTTTCCGATAAACGTCCGTATAGCATCGAGGATACTGACTGGTTAGGCGTTGGCTCACGTTGTCGGATCTATAGAGCCGGCTTAGCTTTGACAATGGCATGGCGCTGGTACACAGTCGAGCCACAACAAGTTGCCGTGTGACCTTAATGGACTTTCGATTGAATTCCTCCGAAGCAGAGGGACAGGCATCTCGCGTGATGGACAACCACACGACACACGATGCACACACAGACGTATGCTCACATATTCGTATGTATGCGCGTGCTTGACGAAGAAATTACGGTGCCAACGATTCAGTGGACAAAAGGTCCATTCAACGACGATTCATCATGCTGGCACCAAAAATGCTTATTTCCAGCTATCCTCCGATTTGTTTGCAATTTTATGTAACGATAGACGATGTGATTTGCAGTAACTGTTCGTGATGAATCGTAAATTTTCATGATCCAATGCCGTTCAAGTCTCGTTCGGATTAGTTAGATTATCCGAATTCAGTCGAAAATGTTTTTAACAATGCGAATTTCTTACCTAGTTGCTTTCGTAGATTCTGTCAAATTTCTATGCTAGTTTCTACGAAATACGCTATACTTATGCGAATTTATATTTTCTTACTCGATTCGATATTTTGTTTCAAGCATCAAACGAAGTTCACGTTCGTTAAGCTAACGGCTGGTCCGAAAAAGGTAGCAATTCCTAAAATCCAAATCTACAACTTTAGACTCGTACGAATGCAAGTTTCAAGTGAATTTAACTGGAACTCAGACAACTTCTGATTAATCCGAACGAAACTTTTCACTTGCGATGGTCGAACCTAGCCATCTACGATTTTTCGATGACAGTCGAGCGAATGTAACGATTGGAGGAATTGATTGACGATCATCTAGCGAACATACGCTTAGACAATATTACAAGCGTAATTAGCATGAAGAGGATCTGCGGAAGTTTGTTTGGCGATAACGATTAAAGGATGCTTTCAGACAGAGCCCTAATATGTCTTCAATTACAACGATCCATAGTAATTGCACTGTCCTGACACAAATGAATAATGTTCACTTTTACCTTGAACCTTGGTTACGTCGTATTAAAAAAAGTATGCCAGTTTCATGATAACATCTAGCGTAATATCGGATATGAAATATCTTTCGGTGTGTATGAAACGTAGTTATCAATTACAACGAAAGTGTCGCTAATTACAAACCTTTTTCCCTTCAGCGCACATAATTTACTCTTCAAAGTCAAATCTAAACTTCCACAAACTCATCTTACGAACTGTCATTGGTAGCAAGGGCATGTAAAACTGACTTACGCGTTACCATTTCCTCCATTCCGCGGTATTCGTGTACAAACCTCCTGTGCCCTCTCGTCTAAGCTACGACATTTACATTTTTTCGAAAAGAATAAGGGTAGCATTGAAATAACTTTGGAAGAACTAGCGACGTTCCACGAAATTGCTGTTACGAACGTTTCCTATTTTCTTGCCTCGAATCGGAATTTTAGTAAATCGGCTGGCAAATTGTGGATCGAGGACGAGCAGACAATTTCGCAAACTCGACTTCATCTATGTTTGTTGAGAACGAGTTTCGAGAACAGGAGCGAACGTCGTGAAATTCTGCCTTCTCGAGTGACAATAACCTATGGAGTATTCGTTCATTTTTTAAGGTAAAATATTTGAAATTTCTCGCGTTTCGTGTCTTTTAAGTAAAGTTACATTATGACAAACAAAGCGACCGAACAATGACCAGTGATAATTTGAAATCGAACGATGAGAAACAAAGATGGTACGAAGGAAATTTTCCCCAATTTTGACTATTCGACTATAGTATTTTCTAATCTTTCCTAGCCGTTCTTTCTTTTTTTCATTTTTAGGAAATAAAAAAATTTTACAAAACGCGATGTCTTTTCCGTTTAATCCACTCGATGTCAGACTACATAGTCTAAAAAATTGCTGCCCTAAAAGGTGCCAACAAATCTAACTTCGATCTAATTTAATCTAATCCTTTTGGCAAATATTGAACACCAAGTGGATTGAACTAAGAAAATATAAAAGTTGTATAACGTTTTCTTATAAGTAGTTTCAATAATTTTTCAAAGAGCAACCCTTACACCTATTCCAATCCTATGAATTCTAAAAAAAAAAAGACTCCAGTCGAACAGTAGAAATTAGGAAAAGTTGTTAAACTGCATAATTACCGAAATTTTATCCAAGGAAGGCAAAATTCTCATTCGAGAGAGGCGAAAGGTAAAATGACTGACGAAGGAGGGCTGTTTGAAGAGGTTGTGGTCGGAAGGTTAGGCGAACGTCCTGGAAAATGTAGCCGCGATAATGGCCGGTGAACGATGTTCTTGTATCCAGAGACGAATGTAAATTATGCAGGTGACATATATGTGCGCGCGTGTGTGTGTATGTGTATAACGATGACACGGTGTAACGCGCGAGCGAACATCGTGCGTGTAGGATGTTGGTCGGACGTGTGAGAGTAATCGGTAGGATTTATGGGCTACGTGTGCTCCAAGGAGGATGACGTGTGAAAAGTATGCACCCGTTCGTCACATAGCATGTACATGTCCCTTTTGGAATTACACGTTGTGTGCATGTACGTGTATACTCGCTAGAACCAGTGCATATAGAGAAATAAGTAGGTTGAGACACGGTCGGGGGACTCGTAAAGCGATTGCCTCGAGGGTTTACTCTGTTAAACGAGTATTTGTTGTTTGGGGGTTCACTTAAGAAGGTTACACGTACGTTAACTCTTTAAAACTGTATTAGAAGCGAGAGAGTACGGTCTAGAGATATGTATTAGGTCGTCCGAAAAGTTTCTTTCCTTTTATAAGGAAATAATGGATGCACAACGTTTCCCGTTTTATATTATTTTGTCGAATTACGTATGATCCATTTTGTTCTATCAAAATAAAAATCACAACGTTCGATAGATTAGGTTTCATGTTTGTATAAAGATGCATCGTTGTAAAAGACGTGTCTGTAAAAGAAAGACACTTTGCGGACAATCTAATACTTTTGAAGTTTTAAAGTTGCAAGGCGTTGAGCTTGATTAAATTGTGAATTTTTATGTAGATTTGTGGGTTTTTCACTTGTTAAGTATTTGTTAAAAATTTGGATATTTCACATACTTTTATTTTGTATATACCTTGTGCGCGTCTTTTTCATTTTTAGTCTACTTATGGCTACGAATCGTTGAATCCATTTCAATTTTAAATTTATTTTCTTGATCTTCTAAATTTCCAATTAATAATATTTCTTTTGTTTTGTTTTGAGATATAGCCAAATTTTTATTAACCGTTACTGGTTATAGATACGTCTTCGTTTGAAACTTATCAAAGACTAAAAGAAATTCGATTGAAATGAAACTTTGATAAAACGACACTTGGATACATTTACTATTACCAATTATTTCTCAAACACTCTATCGTATACAATATGTTGTTATTGAAGATTTATTGGAAATTAAAAGAAAAAGGTTTGAGATTAAACTCCGATAAAAGAATATAAGCATGCAGATTATAAGAATTTTAATAAGATCTTATCGCAAAACGGAACACGAGTAACAAGCATGTTATATTACTTCTAGCAAGTATACACAGTATTTTTCCAATTTAACGCGCAATCGAATCGAAAAAATGTTCATTTCGTGTGTAGATTGGTCATTGTCAGTGTTTTGCGATTAACTTTCTACTCGCGACTAACGCGTGATTTTTCTACAAGCTAGTGTCTCTCTCATCGACGCAACTCTATTTCCGTGAAGTAACATTTACAAGACTTTGTTCAAATCCACTCGACGAACCAAACATCTCGTCTAATTCGCGTAGTGTCACAGTTTCGCTATGTCAAAATATGATATGTATACATGGCTTCTATGCACACCGTTATTTTCCCAAAAAAATTCATCAACAGACGCAAACTGTCACTCGCTACATCAAGACACATCGACACGAACAATGCAATCTACGAATCTTGCGACGTAACATTTGAACACTTTCGACCGGTGTCACGGAACGCAAGATAATTTTCTCTCTTTTTACAGGCAGCGATTCGTTTGTAAAATAGAAAGGAAGATACAGCGAAAGAAAGACAGATGCAGAGGCAGAAATGAAGAGCAAGAAAGATAGAAGCAGAGCAATAGGCAAAGAAAAGAAGAGACGTAGAGTAACGAAGGAAGAATAAGTTAACACGTTCGCTGTTGCATGGATTTTCATGAAATATGCTACACAAATATTTTTCATATAGAATTTTTTTTGCAATAATCCATACGTATAGAGAGTTACGCAATATTCAGACAAATTGCAATAGATATTTTCGTAATAACTGGCGCAAAATATTCTCATGTACGTGCAAAGCCTCGCAATATCGAACAAAATTTTTCACAAAAATTTCCTCATTATTATATTTTCTTTTCTATTTGAGCTGCTATAATGTTTACGTAAACGCGATACAGTGAACGTGTCGAAAGAGAAGCTTAATGAAAAAAGAGAGAATATCACGAGTGATCCGCGAAACCAAATTTCTCTCTCTCTCTCTCTGTCTCTCTACCTGTGTAGTCCTCTATTTTCATACAGATATGCGAAGAACGGGTGCATTCCCACAAAGGCACAGCCAAATTTCTATCACAATATATAGAATATATAGGTAATATATAGACGTGACAGTTAGTACAACACAGCAGCAGCCGGCAGCGCGTTAGATTCGACGATGAAATTATATTTAACGATCACAGATAAACAGGAGATACAGCAATGTGTGAGATAAATATGTATACGCGATCATGTGATAATAACATATACATATTGTTGTGGAAGTACAGAAACAGGATCATAGGTGAGGGGAAGAAGTAAAGGAGGAGAAAATAGAAAATGGAAAATAGAATAAAATAAGAACGCGGTGAGAAGTGGCGTGTAATATGACTTTGCAAATGATGATATAAATAAAGAAATAAAATATCAAATAATAATAACAATAATAATAATAATAATAATAATAATAATAATAATAATAATAAGAAGAAGAAGAAGAAGAATACATTGAGGCACACAGGTGGTACACACAATATGTATCGTATATAGAGAAGATAGATGTAATATAATCGAGCGCTGCACGTTTCATCGTTTTGTTGCACGGAGGGGGTGCATAACCGGCCATGACCGGCGGGCACAACGAGCTGGCCACAAACCTGTAATGGCGATCTTCGCGGACCACTTGCTGGTACCGTCCAGAACTGACTGCTTCACCGCCGACATGTGACCCGCATATGCTTCCTCGTCGACCCCGAAGACTGACCTAAACTCCGACGAGACTTTCTTTCACATGTGCTGTGCCAATGGCCTAGATCTCGTCCTACCTGTTTCATCTCTTTCTTTCTATTTCCCTTTTTCTTTTTTTTTTCCTTCACCCCATGTTTCCCTATCTTTTCTCCATTCTATCTTTTCTAACTTCGAGTCATCCGTTTCACTCGATTTTCCTTTAGTTTCTTTTCCTCTCGCACGAGACACGTTTCATCGTTTACTCTCCGACTAACGTTTTCTTTCTTTTTGCAAGCGTCGCGTGCAACGTGTAACGCGTGCTCGTCGTAATTGCATCACGGGATAATCCACTGCGTCGAGGGTTGCTAATGGGTCGCTGCTTTCTCTCCTCTAATTGCAATCGCATTTTTGCTCTGACCAAATGAATCTTGTTGCCACACTTGGTATTCTGATTTCGGGATTTTAAAATGTCGCCCTCGCGGAACCGGTATACGACTTTTCAGGCTGATTCTACGATTCTGAGTGAATTCTACGATTCATGTTGGAAGAGAAAGTTTCATTAACGAGCTGTAAAGTTACACCGATGCTGTATTTTTATTAAATTCTGGATTTTTTTTTATTGTTGTTTAGTACTGGACGAAATATTTGGTTTTAAGGATTAAAGGTGATTTTGGAACAGCTTCGGAACAATTCAAAACATTTTTTATTACTTTTGCTGCTGTTTTAGTAGGTACTTTTAGAAATAAATTAAATCAACAACACAAGTTTCTCTAGCATAATTTTTGTTAATAACAGGAAATCGAAGAGCAACAATTCTTTCTCAAGTAATTCAAATACATTCTGTTCTTTGATGTTTCGGTCACCATCGTTTATGTGAGCAAAATCTCGTTGAATTTTTACTTATTACAATTTGAGCATACCACGTTGCACACGACGCTTTATTCAGAATATATCCCGATAAGATTTTTTCTCTATACATCTAACAATCAGGTCCAAGATTTTTGTTTACAGCTGAATTTATATACGTATCGTTACATGACAAGATCATATCAATTTCTACAAATACAAAGCTTCTTTCCATAATGAAACTAAAATTCAATAACGTCAAACTAAGATTATCCATGTTGTGCTCTTAAACAAAAGGACCCGTCGAAAGGACCCGAAACAAATTGATCGATCCGCGAAAGCTATCGAGGAAAAGAAACGCAATTTATCCAAACTTAAAACTGTCGAAAATGTACGCTTCGTAACTTTTCGACTGACAAATAACTCTGTTTATCGAAACGTCGATATCACGGTCTGATCGCGCATAAATCAACTTCCGTGCTACTACGTGGATCCATTTTATCGACGAATATTTTTCATAGAACGGATATTTTCAGCGAACATGCGCCCTTTTGTAATTAACGCGTTCGGGTCATCGATCAGACGGTTAACGAGGTCGTTGATTGTCCGATAGTAACTAAATTTTCTTCTACGTATCTTCGACCTTTCGAGAGCCATAGTCGGGACGTGCGACCAATGACTAGATATATTTACACATTTTTTTCTCACCCTCCCCCCCCCCCCCCCCCTCAGAGAAGACGAGACCCGGCCTTGTGCATGATAGCGAGATTTTCGGTTCATTTCACACGTTCGTTCTCGCGCCTTTTTACCCTGGCTTCGCAGTCGCCATTGCCTTGCCCTTTTTCACGTTATGGACACGTTCAAAGAGATTGCTATCCGATTATATCGTGTCGGTATACTGTCACCATTGGATACGTTGCTTCCAATCCCGCTTTGTACACCTTGTACAATTTCGCATTGCAGACCATTCATGTTAGGTGATATTGGACTGCGCAAAATCGTGAGACGAGGGAAATTTCGTGATGAGAATGTAATCGTGGTGTGTGATGTAAGGAATATTCGTTTTTAGAAATTATTTGCCCGTCTGTTTCGTATCTTTCGAATAATTCCTTCAATTATTTTATATTGAAATTATATCATATTCGTACAATACGAGCATGCGTATTTTCTACCAATATACGAGGAAAAAAGGCACGTGAAAGTTATCCATTTGTAAGATTGAGTTTTATAATTAGAAAAGTATCCTTTTTATTCTTGCTATGAAAGCGAAATTCTCTTAAATATAACTTTCAGAAACTGGATAGTTTCGTATATCGATCGTTCGTGCAATTATGTTCCTGTAAAAAAATACTCGAGTTCCGCCCAAACATAGAAATGTATTTCTATTAATCTGGGGTTTGTAGTTCTTAAGAACAAAAAGTCGAAAATTTTCATCTTTGAAAGAACTCGTTCCCTTGCTTTTACTCACATTTTATTTACACCGTGTAAATACAAATTTTCCGCGTTCCATCGCTTCATTTAGCGAGGATATCTGATTTTCCAGCGGCATGAGCGTGAAACGCAATGCAAAAATGCTTGATACAACGTTCGAAGACCGGTAAACACGACGCTGTACTTATTTCTCTGGTAATTCTCATTCGCAGGACGACGATAGCTGCTTCATTAACTAGTAACCGATGAACAAGCATGGAGTACCTTGAAACGAAACAACCATTGCGCGATGAATTATCCATTGACGTTCGATGGATCGGTTCTTAACGTATTCACGAACGGGGAAGCAGTATTAATTAACCCCGATTCCCACTAATTTATACACCCGATCGCTTAGTAGCTTTTATCGACATTTTAGATCGTGCTCATCGCTTCGAGTAGCGGATATTTCGATATTTTCAATTCTAAAGGTTGAAAGACCGGCTCCATTGGAAAGACGATGCTTGAATAATAATCGGTTATTAATGTTAATCTCGTGGAAATGAACGACAAGTTTTTTTTAGAAGGAGCTAAACATACTTTGCGTTAAGCGAATGACCCATTTAAGAAGAAATACATGGTTGAGTGGATTGTGATTTATATTATTTGATTCGCGTAATTTCACGAAAGTAGTTCTTCAGTATAATTGCGGATGAGTAAGAGTTACGATAGATGGAATTACTTTGCAAACTAATATTTTTATCCGTCTATAGGTTTAAGTAGTTGAATTAAAAAAGTACGATATATTCATCGAGAAGATAACTTTCTAAAGAATTATATATTATATTATCGTAATAATTTTCATATCGTAGGAATAATATATGAATATACTATAATACAATAAGTTCATTTATTTCCTATTAAGATCAATAATTAATTAATTTGTAATGATAGTTTTAATCAGCCTCAAATATCTCGGAATAGAAATTGAACGTATTATATAATTGTCAAGTCAATACCGAATTTAACTACTGTTAAAAAAGTACTGCTTACAAACAAGAACGTTGATAAGCTCTGATTATACGGTTCTTATCATTCTTTGAACTCGATACGATCATGTTCAATTACTCAAACTTGATAATTAGTATCAGTCGCGGAATACAAAATTTCGTTTAAGACAGCAAATATTTTCTTCTACGTGAAAATGAAGATAAGAGATAAAAATGTAATATAAGGAACAATTGAATTCGTATAATTATTCATATGTATTCCTATATATCGATCAATTGATCGAAATAACACAATTTTCATAAAGAAATTCTACTGGTACGTATAACAGGTTGTTAAAGAAACTCCATATCAATTTATAACTTCTTTGTAACATAATCCAGAAGACCAAATATTCTTGTGCCGAGACGTGCATCGATAATGGTATTGTCTGATTATAATTCACGGTGGTATTGTCTCATTACAGAATTCGCACTAATGAGCCGCGGATCATCAATAATAGCCCCCTGGAAGGCAGCTGCATCGCTGATTAATTTCCCAGCGTGTGAAGATACGATTAGGATGGCGTCGCATAGCGTCGTAGCGATTATGAGGCTTGCAATGGAATTATCCGGCCGATCAACTACGTTATTATTAGCCGAAGTTTCGAAGTAAGCAAAGGAACGCGGATTAGGCACGCGAACGAGCACTTCCGTTGCTTTTCGGAACGATCAACATCGATGTTCCTGCCTACCGGCATCGGAAATTGCAATTTCGACCTATGCGCTCCCGTTGATTACTTAATAACTGATAATGAGTCCGATCGACGCGTCTCTAATCGCATTCAAGTCGATAGTACGATTTCGTAGGATTGATCGTGACCGACGTAACACAGGACCAAACATCGCGTACAACTCGAGGAAATGGCACAATTGGTTCACCGATCTATGATTGTTGGAAATATTTTATTAAAGAAAATAATAAAAAATTAATAAAGAAATTTAATGCATTGTATGTATAGTATAGTAATATCTTTCGGTACTTTTTCGGTAATTTTTCGTTTCACATTGGATATTAATTAATGGATATTAAATATTAATTTTAATTTTTCGAATTGATATTAATTATTTCTTTCGTGAGAATTTCAAGAATTTTCTGTTTAATATTGCAAATATTAATCGCTCCCTGTTTCATAATTTTAAGAATCATTTATGCGATTTCAAATTGATATATAAATTTTCAAATTTTCGTTAATAATACACGTATATATGATATTATTGCGAAGGTGAATATTGAATTCTATTCGCCGTTTATTTCGGGAATTTTATCACATCTGTTAGTTCGTTATATCTTTTACTTGTTATACGTAGATCAAACAGTTTGGACCGTAGCTAGTGGACGTATCGCGCTTGTTGTTTGTTTAGTTTCATTCTAAGATATACAGGACTTGATAGAAAAAACAAAAAAAAGATATCTTTTCCTCGTTATATTTTCGTTTTGTCCGAACAAACGACGAAAGCTAAATTCGATCTACTGTCTTTTTGTTTTTTTTATCATTAATCGGAATCCGATAGTACACGTCATGGCTTTTAAGATAACTGGCATACATGTACAGATAATATGTTTCAATTTTTGAAATTTCCATACACATTGCCTGTTTTACTCTGTATCAATGTAAACGTAATATCAATGTGCTTCATATGAAAAAGAGAAATCGTAGAACTCGTCACTATTTAATTAATAATTATAGAAACAGGACACGATGAATATTTAATACGTATATCTTTATTTTGGAAATCATTGCATCTGATTACGGTGGCGATAAATTGAAAGTTATAAAACTGATATATATTTACATCGAACATACCAGAAACGCCGGGGGACATGTTCCACCGATTTTTATGACTGCTATGCATCAAAATATATTATCTTTTCCTTTTTCGGATAAAAATTTTTCCGCGCAAATGCCGCATCGACTTCGACGTCGACTTATAGGTATACGAACATATATCGCGAAGAATACTGCAAAATATGACGCAGATTAACGAGTGTAAAGATAGAGTTTCGATAATACATAGTTTGCAAACGCTGCAAATACATGATACGTAACGAGAATCATAAATTCTGTATACACAATCCTCGATTTGCATCTATTTCTGCTAAACTTTGAAATACATGTGTTTTGAAATAATTTATGCAGATACTAATAATTCCATAACGATTCTAATCGTAAGTTAACCAGTATACTATACGTTTGTAGCATTTCGTGAATACTTTTTATAAAACACGCGATTGTTTGAATAAAACAAGCTCTTTATTAATTATAGTCTTATTTTCTTATTTTTATTAGGAATATTAAATCGTTATCGAGGAGATTCTTATTCGAGGAGCTTATTTTCTCAACTGCTGTGCATTTTGAATTAATCGAATTACTCGTATAGATATTAATTTGCCGTAAGTATATTTTCCAGAATAGATCGCATTTGTTCATTTATTTAACGAGAGTTAAATGGCAAAGAACGGCATCTGCTTCTTTCGGGAAACGCGATATTCTTCTCGCTTTTAAAACATAGAACATATTATTTTGTACTTAAAATCAACTTAATAAAAATACGCCACCATGAATACGTTGTTAGGTATGAAAATACAAAAGTTCAGTTAAATTATGAGCCGGCTTTAATGAAATGTCAAACGCTGCTTCCACCGTAAAGGTTAAGCCTCTCTTTTTTCATTTATTAAAACTCGGTCTGACAATCGTTATATAGTGAAATATTGCGATGCAACCACAAAGGAGTTAATAAATTTCGAAAATCTTCGTGATTAAATTTTTCATGAAAATAATTACGACGAACTTTTGAAAAATTCTCCCTTTACATTCGAAACGTATCGATTGTAAATTCTGGATTTAAAGCAAAATGAATGCTCGAGTCGCTGTAAGTGGTGGCCGTAAGTCGTTTGAAGAACTTGCTTGGATAAGCAGATTAGAAGACGGTAAAGCAGGTTTATGAGATATTCTTAAGAAAAGAGTCAAATAAAAAAATATCTGAGAGTGGATATTCTGATTTTACGAGCTTAAAAAGTAACGGAAGATACAGTATCGTTCATCGATGCTATCGACCCATTTAATCCTGTAAAATTGCTCAATTTTAATGCGAGAAACTTACCGCTACATATCTGAATATCTGAGAAAAAGAGATTACTAGTTTGTATTGTGATATCGTTATACGTGTAATTTATATTTCTCATGAATTTTCATAACTTTGCAACTATCGTCATGCAACGGAAGATGTTTTATTATTCTAAAAGTCCCGTAGGTTTTCCAATCGTGATCTGTGTGATTATACGTTTTAATGTTCTTTATGACGAGTTTTAACAAGTTTCGTAACTCGTCGACCCGAAATGCTTTTCAACTTTGTCGGTTGGGGAAAACTAGTTACTACCGACGTTAACTTCCAGATGTACCTACATGTTCGACTTAATCCCATACACGCTATGTACTGTTTACCAAGTTACCGAAGGAAACGTTCCCAAGGATTAAATATGTGTTACACAATTTTGGATTTCTTTTTA
Source organism: Bombus huntii (assembly GCF_024542735.1). Lineage (NCBI taxonomy): Eukaryota > Metazoa > Arthropoda > Insecta > Hymenoptera > Apidae > Bombus > Bombus huntii. The sequence continues at coordinate 17,795,602 of NC_066239.1, forward strand.
AGGTGATTTACGAATTTTTATATTAGTCCTATCTCCAATAAGTTTTTATTACATTTGTTGCATCGTTGATTTTTGGAAGATGTTTAATAGAGGAATCTTTTTAGCAACTTTTAATTCTAATCTACATGATTATCGATTAAACGTTAACAAATGTTAAATACATTCGGCTAATAAACTTCACCGTGAGAGTACTAGATCGTGTGTTTATTTTATGTAAATATAACTGGAGATATTCGAGGAAATTTTATGTGAAAATTTGTATTCGTTTCTGATTTCTGCTACCTGTTACGGATTGTTACATCGAGTTATCGAAATTGTTTAAAAAATTGAGATTACGGTTTAGGATTTCAAGGAAATTTCTGCAGAGTGTTTTAATTAGATCTCTCTGAGAAGTTATCGAGATTGTTATCAGATTCTTGAAAATATCTCCAAATCCATCGCGCTATCGATGATTATTTCTCACACGGTTTTCGATAAAACGCTTTCTATATTTAAGTGGATTCCACGTGCATTGCGATATAACGATTAGCTCGGCGACCTCGAAGACTCGACGTGATCGCGACACTGCTACAAATTTCACAGCTTTACAATCGGAAGTTTGATCTTGATCAATCGATCGAACCTTCATCGAATCTACATCGTCTCGTTGGTATTTTCGAGGAACTTTGACAGAGAAAATGGGCCAGGGCTCTTTCATTCAGGAAACACCTATCTATTTTTCTGTCAGCGAGCAAACGTCGCTATAATTTCGCGTCGATATCGAGTTCAATATAAATTGCAGACTTGAAAATGTAACATTATATTACGTATTTCATGTTCAAATCGCCAGAGATCAGCGATAATTGATTCGATTGATTCTAAAGGTTATAAATAATAGTTAATTCTTTGAATTCAATTTTTACCGCCCACTTTTCCTACTGTTTATTCAAGGTCTCAATTACACAATTAAAAAACGCCCAGATTCGATTCCTAAATCCTATCACGAAATTATTCGTATCATATGAAACACTGTTTGCAACAAATCCTAATTCCTGGCACTCTTAACTTGTTAGTTGACTCATTTCTCGACAAGAAATTTCTATAATTATGAAATTAAAACCGAAGAAAGATACTATTGAGATATGTATGATTTTATGTGCTAGACTAAGTTAGCTGCGTAGTAGTGATACTTGTATGTGAATATCAGTGCGTGGAAGTATGTGTGTGCGGCGTCTCGAAAACGGAGAAACGAAAACTGTTCAGTTAACAGTCTGGTATGGAAGAAAGTGTTGAGACGCGTGCAAGTGTGTATCGATGAATATCTTTGAAATCGTTTATCAAATAAATATATAACTATTCTAATATAAATTCCAAGCGTAAATTTAGTGTTCCTATACCATTATTTAGGCTATTAAGATCCAAAATTCTCAACTGATACAAATCGATGACGTTAGTTCTAATCCTTTTACATACAAATATAACGTAGTCTATTTTTATTAGAAATGCAATGACACGTAAACAGATGGAAGATCTGAAATCTTGAGATTCGAATGAGTCAATTCGTCTTTCCTAGTTAACGGGTTAATGGCGAAATTGCTGTCCATTCTTGTCGCTCTCACGGAAGACTAATTGTAATTTAGCCAATTGTTACACGTGTCTCGAGCCTGGCCGCATTCTCCAACTCGACAAGTACAATTCTCCTCGTTGGTAACCATATCGTAGAAGAGAACAAAAGCGTATTAGGCTCACTGGTAGTTTTTCAGCTGGAAAATGCGAAAGTGGGGTATACATATTTTGAATTCCGTGCTCTCGTGGACAGATCCAACCGGACGATTCCGCAAAAAAGAATAATGCGACGTGGCATGTTGCGTGAGGTTGTTGGGAAAAGGGAAAAGATCGTAGTCGCTTTCAGAGCTCTTTATTGTGCAACGGACGGCCAACCTAAATTTACCTATTTCACTGTCCCTGCACATTCTGAATGCCGCTATTTGCGCACGCAAATTTGCGGTCCTACGATAACTGGACTCAGCGCGGCTAACCCATGCAAATGCAAAAACTTCTCGAGCTCGTTTTGCAACGCGAGTCGAAACTTCGCACCCGGTGGCTCTGCTAGTTGACGTGTAATACGAATTTCATTCTGCTTCTGTCTTTTCAGAAATGGAATAATACGCGCTTAAACGTAACAGGCTCCCTTTCACCAGTTTTTGAAATAGTTTACGCGAAAGTATTTCAATTTGTGAAAATTTTAATTGTATACCGTTCCCTTTTAATATACATAGTTCATAATTTCGTTGATGATTATTCAACGGATGAAACAGAAATGAAAATTTGTATCCTTTGTGTTTTATCACTGTAGAATTGTTTTAATAAGTGAATTATTAAAAGCTTTTGCGATGCTAATTATTCGTAAGAGTGTTTCTTCTTTGAAGTTAGCGATCATTTAATTAATTATTTCTTGTGGAAAGGTCAATATTTTTATAGTTTCCGGTTTATCATTACAGAATTGTTTTAATCGATTCATTAAATTTTTTTATGATCAAAATCGTACGACATTTTGTATAATAATATATAGTATAATATATATATATATATATATATATATATATATATATATATATATAATGATATGTATGTAACATCGAATATTACTACTATTAGACGATTTATCTACAAGTTATTGTACGTGCGTAATGTTCAAATAGAGAAAAGCCAGGGAACGATTTGAGATATAAAATACTAATTTGTACATGTATCCTATACATTCTATGTTCATGTATTTCTATGAAAAATTCAGTCTTACAAAAATTGTAATACCTCGGTTAATTCCTTAATCATAGACATGTTTCGCGTTATTTAAAGTACCTTAAAACAAACGATAATGCGCATAATCTAAATGTAGAATTATTGTTATTATTGTAATTATGTAGAATTAAATGTTCTGAATTATTCTCGACAGTATAGAGGATAATACAAATCTCGGTACTGACCGAATACTATTGTGCTATATAATCATCTTTGTCCACGAGTTTTGATCAAACGATTGTCATTTTTCGACCATAAATCCCACCGATCCAATTTCCTTAAACTTTCTCAAAGAATTGCAATTTTTGAATAAATATTTTGAATTCGAAGGCACGTATACAGCAGTGATAGTGATTATTTTATTTACATTTTCTTCTACCGAAAAAAACGGCAGAATACTTTGAGTTTAAAGAGTTTAATTAATAATTTTGTATACCGACAGGCAATGGCGACGGATCATAGATTCAGCTAAGTGGATCGCAATCGATCGACTGTTTCTTCCCTGAAAGTTGTTTGTTGCCACTGACGGGATTTTCCGTCGAGTCGATTATGCTGCGACAAAAGAAAATCGGGAAGAAGAGAAAAGATATGCTAAGAAGGACTCACCGGATCAGCTCGAAGATCTCTGGCTTTTCTCGTTCCCTCTGCTGCATCCTCTCCTTCATGGCTGTGATGATGCTGTTCGCCTTATCCTCGGCGCCATGCTTCGAACTCTTCTCAGCCGCTCCTGAGAAAATGAAAAAGGCAAACGGTGAAGATTTTACTTCGACAGCGTAACGTTGTTTAGCCGGTTTTAATAGAAAATAACATAGAATATTTTGTACAAGGCTTATTTTGCGACAAATATTCTACGCTTTATCTGCTGTTTCTGTATCAACTGTGTAGGGTAGTAAGAAAATAAAAAGGGTTCAAAGTTTAGACTCAAAGTAGATTACATATTTATGTATTTACATTGCATTTAAAAGTGAATAATACAGAATATGGATGAATTATGTCAGATAATAGTGAGGTGGATTATTATACATGTTGGTTGGTTTATTAAACAGACGAGTGATAAAATTGTAATAGTCAGTGTATATTAAAATCGCTTTAAGTACAAGTTCAGATCTCAGCGAAACGTTCAGAACACGAAGGAATAGACACGTTCGTAGTTTATTATTGGATAATTCTGTAAGTAATACAGTATAAATTGATATAAATTAATACTGTACCAAATTAAACGAACAGCTGCAAAACCGGCTGTTTTTCCTTCCATCATCATTTGAAACCTACAGTAGCGATTCGTCACTTTATTTATTCATTCTTGAGAAATTGTAACTTAACTAGTTTAAGAAACTAATCAATAGCGTATTTTGTCTCATCGTCTACGCTCGTTTACCATTATTATGCCAAATTTTCTATTCTCCTTCCATAAAACTCCTGCCGCGAAGAGTTCCACTGTTTTCCATAATAAAACTGCATTAATTATGGAATGACCTAATATTTTATAGAAGCTTCTCTTAGTTAAGGGATTTGCCAGTTTCATAGACGTAAATCTAATTAAATCAGACTGTGAACAAAATAGCGTACGGATTACGCAATTATTTTTAATTTTTTTAGCTGATCTAGAAGGATATATTCCTTTATACAACATGACTGTACTAGCAGGATGTATTAACGTAATCTGCTTTAATCAGCTGCTGTAGGTAGGTAACTAATCCAGCATAAACACACCGTTGTGATACATAATAGGGATTAGAGTGACGTTAAAAACAAGACACACTTTCTACGCTTTATTAAATTCCTAACTAAATTCTAATGAATAAATAGTACGTGTGCGTATAGAAGATTTGATAAAATACAGATTTACGCTTCGCAAATTAATATTACCATTTTCTTCCTTTCTCTCTTCTTCTTTCTTTTTTACGTTCATTTGTGATGTTTATTTATTACGAATTATATTTATGTACGGTTAATATATAATTCATTATTTTCATTACATCTTAACAAGTCAGTTCGTGACTATTATTTTCATAATTAAATAAATCATTAACTTTCTTCAATAATTTCAGTAAGTTTATTTCGATACGATTATTCCCATAATTCTGTTCGTTATGATTAGACTGCATCTGTTTATAAAGATTTTTATGAAGACAAAGTGGCTGGCAAAAGCATCTAAGCACTTGCCGAATCTTCTTTCGAACGAATTTTATGTTATACGGTATACCTTGAAATCTATCATGTTGATATTGGTAAAAGTGAAAACCAATCGTGAAGACCAATTGTCGCAAGCATGTACTTCGTAAAGCTTTTAACAAGCCACAAGATTTTCTGGCACCATCTTCAGCATTAATCACTTGTATGTTTCAGACTTGCAAATTGACGAGTTGAAATACAGACAAGAGACTTGAGAGTTGCATACTAACTTTTGCCAGGAGTATGTTTCCAATAAATGTTTTGTGATTTCTATAGGCATTCTGAGATTTGTTTCAGATTTTACTCATATAGTCACGGACAGTCGGTTTTCACTATAGCGTCATGAAAATTTAAGAAGTCTCGTATGACACACATGACACGTTTGTAAGAATTTCTGAAGTATTAGGTTGTCCGGAAAGTGTCTTTCTTTCGTAAACGTGTTTTTTACAACAGTGTATCTTCATACAAACGTGAAACAAAGTCTGTAAAATGTCACGGTGTTTAACAAAACAAATAAAACAAAATGGATCGTACGTAATTCGACAAAATAATATAAAAGAAAAAACATCGCGCGTCTATTATTTTCTCATAAAACGAAAGAAACTTTTCGGACAACCTAATATAACTTGATACAACGCGTTTGCGATACATCAACACGACGCGCCGTGATCAACAATTTATTAAGTCTACCATTAAACATAATAAATTACAGGGACAATAATTATTGCCGTGAATATGTTCGAGCGACCATACTTTCCAAAAGCAAGTTTCGCGATTTCAATGGCAACTCCGCAACTTTTCTCCGTAACTTTATCTCAACCATTTCTTTTCGAGCAGTTTCCGTGGTCTCGGTTTCGAAGGACGCACACTTCAAGCTTTTCTGCGAGATACGCGTGAAAACGCAACCGTCGCGTCTTTCGTCGAGCGGAACATTCGAGCTTTAATTTTCCGGTGTAAGCTTCATCCTAAGCTCGTTTTATGCACGAGCCTGGGTTCTTGCGCGAGTAACATCACCGCGGCTTAACCAGACCGGAAATTACACGTTCTGATCGTTCAGATGTAGACTACGTAGCAAACTCCAGGCGAGTGTTGGCGAAAAATCGAAGTTTCTGATAACTAAATGTAGAAATCGAGAGAAAAATTGGAAATGTTCAACCACGCGTGTATTTCCAAACAGCATTGTAGAAAGAATCGTCTCCTATGGTGAGGATTTTTTAATATTGACGTAAAGCATTGAACAAAATAAAGCATCAAATTATTCGTAAGCTCTGTTTGTTATTAAAAATAGTTTCAGATATATTAGGTCGCCCGAAAAGTTTCTTTCGTTTTATAAGGAAACAATGGATGCACAACATTTTCCGTTTTATATTATTTTATCGAATTACGTGTGATCCATTTTGTTCTATCAAAATAAAGATCACAGCGTTCGACAGATTAGGTTTAATGTTTGTATAAAGATGCATCGTTGTAAAAGACTGATCTGTAAAAGAAAGACACTTTTCGGACAACTTAACAGTATGTGAGTTGTTTACTTCTTATTGATGCACGATGGTTTCCTTGATTTTTTAAACTGAATTTGTAATATTTTATTCTGTTTCTGAACGTTTGAACACGACTCTATTTTTGCTATGGAATATATTTCAATAATTACGGAGATGATCTTCAAATAATGTTGCGACAGTTTAAATCAATAATTTAATTCATCTCGAATATTAGTACATATTTCTCTATGTTTAAGCAATTAATAGCTCAAATGCGAACACGACAGAAAAGTACGTAGAATTGCAGCTGCGAAATCATTATCAGTTTTCGCAGCTGTATTTTCCATGTGCAAACACGGTGGATATCTATAACAAGTCTTGTAACAGGCGAATCGTATGAATATATTAGATAAAATTTTAATTAAAATTTTTAATTTTCATGCACCACCTCGTCACCCGGTTAATAGCTTAGACCAGGGTCAATTTGAACTTTGACACCATAATTAATTGTCTGATATTTAAATATTCTGCGTGTAAGATGATGAGCCATTTATAGATAAATATAAGTGTTTGATTAATAATTTTTCGAAATTCATGCAGTTCAAATTCGCCTAAATCTCTGATGAAAATTAATCTGCATAAAGATACATCGACTTGTTTATCTTTTATAATCCTACTGCTATTTTAGGATTTGCGTATCTTAGCTTCACTTTTATTTCAACAAACAAATAGACTCTATGATATCCTTGGAAAATCTTTATGTTTAATATTGAAACATGTTTAATATTGAATATTGTAAATCGGTAATTTTTTAACGGTAAATATTTTTCTCAAACTTTTTATAAATAGACAAATACGTACTGTGTTGAAAATAAACGAAAAGATACAGCGGAGTTGACCTTAAAATACAAGCGTTCGTTAGTTTCGAGAGTGACGAAACGTTCATTTATTGCAAGTAATACCTACATTTGATTATTTTATCGTCAAAATAATAATATGTTAAACTACTGGCTATAAATAACTAAATCAATTAAATAAAACCAAGTTAAACGAATATTTAGAAATATTGAGCAAGTAATATGTAATGATATGTAATCGTATTCTAAGCTTAATATTCTAATAATAATTTAACAACTCTATAATAATAAAATACACACGTTTCTCTTCCACTTGTCAACACTTTATCAATTACGAAAAATCATTCTACGCCTATATCAAACGACCAAAAATTTCTCCAACTTCATCGGCAATTCTTCTCTGGTCTCTAACGGAACGAAGATAATTCCGATTCGAAGCGACGTTTGACATTCTAATCAAAATTCCGATACTCGTTAAAGAAACGAGCTTCAATCCCAAAATCTATCGTTTCCTGGGGAAATGGAATCCAATCTTTTCAGTAGCCGCAACATGCACCGCGTTACCTTCCGATCGAAGTTCATGGCGATCGCAATATATTTCGCCCACTGTGTCCGATTGCACGACTTCCAACCACTATTTTCTCGTGTATCCGTGCAACGCGTTTCTCTGTTTGGTACGTTTCAATTGAAGCTGGGCAAGTAGCCCAGAGCCCATCCATACCATACTGTTGGTTAAAATCGTTGTCTTTGGTGCTTGAAAACGTGCTGTATGTGGCGAACCAGGTCATTTACGGTAGCACGATTTCCAACGAGCAAAGAGAGAAACATCGATGCACCTGTTACGATCCGATCACAAGCAGCCACGAATCGAGGAAAATTAATACCCCGCAAAAGTAATATTATCGTTGTTTACCGAATATGAATAATGTTCGATGTCGGTATAAAATGCGATGAAACCTTAAAAATATAGTATAAGAATTTGCTGTACCTCTCTGCCAAATCAACTGCAATATAATATTTAATATATTTATCAATCAGATATTTATCATGTCCATTTCTAAATATTTCTCCAAATTTATGAGATTCCTGATCGTCTGGAATAATATCATTTTTGTGATGTTTCGTCAAAATGAAACTTCATTACATGATAACGAATAGATTAATATACCGATATATACAGGGTGGTTGGTAACTGGTGGTACAAGCGGAAACGGGGTAATTCTACGCGAAAAAAGAAGTCGAAAATATAGAATAAAAATTTCTTTTTTAAAATTTTTTTTTTAAATTTTTCCATCGAGACAACGATCTACAGTGAGATCCGTTATAACGTACCGCACGCGTACCGAGCGAAAATTCAAAGTCGATTTTCTCAAAAACAAAGCCTCAAACGAAAAATTCTTATTCTATATTTTCGACTTCTTTTTTCGCATAGAATCACCCCCTTTCCGCTTGTACCACCAGTTACCTACCACCCTGTATATATCAAGTTCTGTGTAACGAATCTTCATTTGGATCAGACATTGTTGTTACGCAATAGAGAAGATATTTACCAGTACAAATATGATTATTACCGAATTTGACAAGTAACCGTGGTAATTAGATACTCGAGATGCATCGACATCTGGTAATCATCTTGCCCGAAGAATAGGGTCTGTGTGTGGCGAGCTACGAGACAGAAACCGTTGGAATGTTTACTATTTCTTTTTAAGGAGAGCTATACAATTACTCTATGCCTCTATTAGGTAAAAACGTTCATCCCATGACTGCGGCTAGGTTTAGCGACTAGTTGTCACTTCGAGCCCAAGCTTATTATCACAAATTTCGGACAATCGTAATCGGGTTAAATCATAAAGACTAAAGTATTGGGGATTTTCTCAAGAATTCCAAAGGGAAGGCCCCGGTGTCCTTTCATCTCCGACATGTATATTGATATTTCTATTCATAGAAGACAAAAATCTAGTAACCACACTATTTGGTTGATCGAATAAACACTTGCTATGATGCGTATCTTGTTCGAGAAATTTTCTGTAGTTACAAAAATCTCCGACCCCAGTTAATTATTAATTACTAAATAGATTGTAAGATGGACGAGTGTAAATATGGAAAAATGTACGAGGATAAAATATCCAAAGTAATGTACATATCGTTACATTTAGAAAATAAAGCATGTTTCCATTCGAGTTTTGTTTCATCAGATGTACGAGTAGAAATATGAATTTACATGAACATTTGCAGGATGTATCCTCGTTTCGTTTGCATTCAGTGCCCCAAGAGTAACCGCTGACGCTTTTAATATGTACAAATTATGCGAAAAAAGGTCTGAATTAAATGTCGCTGCAGGTCAAAACAAATAATGAAATGCAAGTAATCACGATGACAAAGAAATATTCTATAAAGAGCAGCATCTTTTTTCTAGAATATCTCGGTGTTACTGTACGTTATTAATGTATGTATACTAACTATATCGTAGCAGAATAAATCAACAAACAAAGAGGATTTATTTTCGAAGAAGAAGCTGCACGATTATATTCTCATTACATCCATCTGTCTCATCTACTTTACGAAGTTGCGTGTGTGTTTCAGGATTCCGAGTAAACAATTGATTACGCGTTCCATGCTCGTAATTGATATTCATTGATCTAGTCGCTACTCGACTGCATTCGAACGCATTATTAATTCAACGTCCGACGAACGGATTTAACTGAAATAAAAACTCTTCGTGTACTCGAGATCCGATTGTGCGTGTGTCGATAAATCCCCGTAGCGCGTTCGTCGTATAATCTACCAATGTGAAAAACGGCCAAACTTTTCGCCTGGCGAGAGTTATTAGCGTTTTCATCAACACGCGCCAAAGCGTTGGTCGATTTAATTCTCAACCATCGACGATCGAATGAATAAGCGTCGCGTAACAAACGTCCAGTCATTTTCAACTCTCGATGACTCTCTCATACTTCACGCGATTAATTTGAAACGCTTTGAAATGTTCCGCTTTGGGAACTATTTTTTACGATTGAACTGCTCTTGCCAGATAGCCGATTAATTCTACTTCGCTAGGTAGGTTCAATCGTAAAGTACTAGATATCGAGTCGAGTGAAATATTTATTTCGTAACTTTGTCGATCCATACAGTATCGCGTTAACACCGCGAATACACAGAGATATGCAGATTACTCGACGCACAGTTTTCCTTATAAATTTGCAAATGAGAAATTTCGCGATTTCCAATTGTGTCAACAGCCAGGGTCAGTGAAAATGCTGATTCACTTATTATATACGCTTCATTTGTATTCCATTTATTATTTGCAACGTTTTATTCGTATAAATAGACCGTGAATGTTTTGGAGAATTCATATTTTCAACGGAGAAATCTAAATAGAAAGTTGGTTCAGATATTTTTTAAATATATCGCAACGAGTACTTTACTCTGGGTATTTTGTATATTATTGCATGTTGCGAAGCACACGAGCAATTTAAATGTACACATTTTGGAATATTACATTTCCTATAAATACACACGTAAACGTTCATTGCGTTCTTATAAATATACAGGGTGGTAGGTAACTGGTGGTACAAGCGGAAAGGGGGTGATTCTACGCGAAAAAAGAAGTCGAAAATATAGAATAAAAATTTTTCGTTCCAGGCTTTGTTTTCGAGAAAATCGACTTTGAATTTTCGCTTGGTACGCGTGCACTTTATCACGTCTCGTTATAACGGATCTCGCTGTAGATCGTTGTCTCGATGGAAAAATTAAAAAAAATTTTTATTCTATATTTTTGACTTCTTCTTTCGCGTAGAATCATCCCCTTTCCATGTTTGTACCACCAGCTACCAACCACCCTGTATATCCTTAAGGATGTTATTAATATTGAATTCTACTTGATTTAGAAATTACAGATATACATAACACGTATAATATAAATAATATAACGTTCACTACTATCCGCGATTTTAGATATCGTTTCGTCACAGCAAACCGAAAATTTCGCGTTGGCTGCAAGATTTATTTTAAAGTTTCTTCCGCTTTTTGCGGCCGCGTTCTACGCGGCAGATATTAGAACTGCTCGTTAATTATATCTCTGCTTCGCTTCTGGTAATTAAATTTGGAGAAATGCGATGTAATTTCATCGCGTCTCAACGTGGTCGCGAGCCAAGTTAATGTCGCGATAGTTTTGTTTCGTATGCAGATCGTGCGACCTCGAGATCGCAAGGGAAGCGAAAATTCACGCAATTGCAATTTATTTTATCGTTTCGCGTTTAATTGGAGTTAATGGCGTTTTGTATTATGCATCGAACAGATTCATTCTATCGATCGTCCAGTATTCGGACAATTCGATAAATAGAATTCGATGAGTGCTTTTAATGAAATTTTTGGACCTATCGTAACTCAATTATAGTCCAGAATTAGTAGATCTACGAATATTTGAATATATGTATTATTATATCACGTGTTTTTCATGTTTGAAGATGAGAAAAATGTAAATACAGTTTTGTTGATTTTCCAACTTTTATAACACTCGATGCCTGAAAACAAGTAGTTTATCGTCAAAGGCTTGATAGATACGAAGATATAAGGCTTTGTAGGTAGGTGATAAATCTATAATTAATGTTATTAACATTACACACAAGATAGACATTAAAATACGCGATACAAGATTTTACAAGAAAAGGGTACCCGGTTTGAAAAGTTACTTGTGTCAAGAAGTAGATTTTAAAGGCGTCTAAATCTTGATTTCGTACATTTAAATATCAAAAATAAATCCTATTATAGTCTCCTCGCTAACGAAACGTTGGCTTGCGTATTGATAAACCTGTGACTTTAGATACGTTTGAAAATCAAAAACTCAATGAAATATGAATTAATAGGTCGTTCGAAAAGTTTCTTTCGTTTTATAAGGAAATAATACACGCGCAATGTTTTCTCTTTCATATTAGTTTATTGAATTGTGCACGAACATAATAATAGGAATAGAACGAAATGGATCATACCTAATTCAATAAAATAATATAAAACAGAAATTGTTGTTCATCTATCATCACCTTATGAAACGAAAGAAACATTTCGGACAACCTAATATTTCCGAAAATGTTCTACGATAAGTCGTTGTCGTTATATCTATTCCTTTCGTTGTTACCCTAATTTTATTCTTCAATTTTTAGTTAGTTTTAATAAAAATACTTGAGTATTTTCTATTGTAAAAATTGTTCTGCTAATCCGTAAGGATTGGTATTCGATGTTATGAATAAACGTCCTACCTAACTTACCCGTTTTCGATAATTGAATTTGACTGCGTTTCGTTTGAAGCTCAGCAGAAGATCAGAGGTATTCCAGCTCAATTTACTTCAGCATCTTACAAATGCGATTCGCGAAGTGCCAACTATTCTAATTATTCTGACCAATAGAATGCAGCCTAATTTAATTACAATTTGTCAAACTACCGATTCACATAATTCTAGTCTATATCTTTATTCATATCAGATAAATATATCGAGTTAATATCAAAATTTATTACGTAAAATTTCATGATTTCTTCATAGACGTTTATTTGGTGTTTTCTATTGGGGAAATTATTATGTAAATAAAATACCTTCTTAACTTTGTTCCTGAATACAGTTTATATCGTAAAGACCGCAAAGTAATTCCGTTTCCTCGAATTAGCGATTAATTTGTTAAATCTTAATCATACGAATCATTGAATAATCTGTGCAGACCGAAGCATGCCTTCTAAAATTCTTCATATTATAATATCGGTTATTTACATTTTATCATATATTTTACATTTACTATTTGTATATTAATAATTTGATATTATAATTGGAAAATGAAAATATATACGACCTAGATGTCCATAATTCCCCTCAAAATTATCATTAAACAAATTGGAAACAATTAATTTTAACTAATTATCAAAACTAACGATTCCGCTGAAATTGCTCAACTTCGTCACTCAATTCCCGATGAAGTTAGTTATGTCGTGACTAATTAGCTAGCAATTAATAACGGAATCATAACACAGTTTACGAACTTCGATTTAATAGCGAATAACACCAAACACGCAGGTATCAAAAACGTCGATAATGCTCTACGAAGATAGCGATATCAAATTGCCGGCAAAATTCAGCAATGCAGAAATAGAGATAATTTTGATAATTGCCTGTTACCAAGTTATAATAATTTCAAATTTCTAATTAGCCCATAAGCGATGGACCCAAAATGGGGTGTATGAAATCCTAGCAACTGCTATTTTAATCCCAAACAATTTGTGAGATTACCGTTGTGAAACGCAGTTCGATTAACTGTATAACCTAACGACTATACAGCAATGTGTATAACTCACAATATTATCTTTTGTAAATTTTTATATTCTTCTGTCTATATAGTAAAACGACCAGCATATGTTACATATCAAATCACAGGTTGATTTTAAAGGCAAAATTGACAATGTTTACTTACTTTGCAAGCAGTCGGCGTTTAGCAGGTCCTTGCACTTTTCGTGGCACTTGACACCGCATTCGGTACACCGCACCCCCTGTCGTGCGATACCCCAGAGGAGACCCTCGCACTCGTAGCAATAGGTCGGCGATGTGGCCGTCCAGGTGACGAATTTGTGCGGCGTCGTCGAAGAGATCGGGTAGATCATCGCTTGCAGCGTTTTCTTGTACACGTGCATCTTCTGCGGATGCAGCAGTGTTGCACAATCAAGTTAGAAATCAGCGTATCGAAGGTTCGTGGCAAGGGGTGTATTGGACAGTCTGTATTTGCAGGGATCATTCCAACGACTCCGACTCTGCTACTCGTTAACCGAATCGATAGTTCCTTCTGAGGTAACGAGGAACGTTTAACGTTTATTAAACTGTTTGGGCGAACATTTTTACCAGATACGAACAAGCTTTTATTATTCTTTTCTTTCAACATTGGTATCGAATCAAACACAGTTAGCTCCTACTTGGAAAAAGATGTTTGTAGAATTTTAATCATTTTTGTAAAAGTTATAGAAGTTTAATATGGAAGATTTATATGGACGTTACGATTACTTTTTTGTTGGAATTATCTTTCTTGGAAATTTTCTTTCTCAAAAAAATGGTAGCAAATATAAGTCTTTTTCCGAAAAGTTCTATTGGTTTCATAAACATATATTTACTGCCATAAAAGTTCTAATATTCTAATATGCTAATATTCTCTATCCCTCTGAAAACACTATGTAATTTGTAAATATACAGGACTATTTACGAAACACTACACCAAACCAATCAAACGCACAGAAAAAAGTATACTTTTCGCAGATTGCAAACCGAGGTTATTCTCATCTATTTGTTCATCTAATAGCTATTCATCTAATCGTTCCTCGTTCCTTCGTGAAAGCCAAACCAACCGATTGTTCCGCTCGTTTGCAGTTCAAATTCTGGAGAAGCTTGAGGAATTCGTAACTATTCTATTCGTTCGAGCAGAGAGTCAAAGTGTTAGCATTCGCGTGTGACCAATCAACGAAGAGCGCAGACACGGTTACAAAACGATCGAAGAATCCAATCTTTCTTGCTTCTTCGTTCTGGAAATCACGAAACTGAAGAAGAGTCTCCAACGATCTCTACAAACTTCGAACCTTTCTGCAACCATTTGAAACCGTGTTTGTCTTCCTCTACTACCTCAATCATCCTATTGTTCCTATCGTTCCTATCGTCAACTCACCTCATGAAACTCTTGCTTTAGTCTCATGCAAGATCAAAGGTACTCACTTTCTATATGTGTACATGTCACGCTGTCATTCATACAAACGACACGCTAGCGCTCGTACATAATTACGCGCACAATCATAACGTGCCAGAGGGAGTTGGTGCCTGGCGAGACCTAATTACATACGCAATCCTGTGTACACAGATTAAACAAAGGACAGAGGCTGGAATCCCTGAAGGTTGCGGTGGTTGGGCTGTTTAATCAGGTATACGAGATTCGCAAGGATTTCCATTCAATATACAATGCCTGCTTATGCACGCTATCGCCGGTATAGTCCTTCCGAATCTCCTCTCTAACCAGGGGGCTAACGTTGCGTGGCGCAAGCCATTGATTGGGTTGGTTACTCTTTAAACTGTTGCACGCGTGTGTCTGCGCTTGCCAACCGCTTACGCTGCCTGTGCAGATCACGTATCTGTATTTATACGTGTACGTATGTACGTATACCGTACACACATACACGGTAGGAATACGAAGAGAAGAGAAATAAGTTTGATTTACTTTTTCGAAATTTGTAAGGTTGTTTGCTCGTTCATTGAGATTTTTAGAATCGAATATTTTTTACGCGTTAAAATTAAAAATCTAACCGATCCTACTGCGAAGGTTGCTTGATCCGAGGAGCGAGAATATGCAAAACACGTATGTACATTCGCTTACGAAAGTTGATATGGCATAGTGCATTTACATTGGTAAATTCTATTGGTTTTAAAGTTATGAAATTTATGTACACTGTTTTTAAAGTCTTCGTGCAGTTTCTCCTATATATTATTTTATCAATAGTAATATTAACAGCATATGGTATTTACAAGACGAACAAAGACGAAGCACCTCCACTTGAAAAGTACATAGAAAATTGTCTGAAAAAATTAAATATCTCCCGATTCTGCTCTTGTTTCCAACAAACTTTTACCAATACAAACATCATCAACAGCTACCATACTTAACACTCGAGACTCGCGTAATTCTCTTCTCCTCAAAGATCTTTTCCTTCGTTCGTGCCATTTTCAATTTCAAATCAAGACGAGTCATCGAATGAAGGATGGAAGCTCTGACACTGGTAAAACATCGTGTTACAAAGAACGTGTGCTACATCATCAAAGAGCAAAAAAAAAACTGAGTCTAGATTTTGTACTTTTCAATCTATTTTCATATTTGACGTACACAGGTAGCGCATTGGTTGGTGAAATCGGCGCAGTCGAGTTTATAAGTGGACGCTACAAGGAATCTCGGGTTACTGTATCTATTTCTTTCGTGTCTCCGGAAGTAAACAGGCGCGAGGTGTCGTCGATTTGCGAGACCCCTTCGTCCCCGTTCTCCTCTTCTTCGATTTTTATCTTTCTCTCGTATCGACACTTGGAGAGGACCTCCTGTCGGATGATCGACGAATGGAACATTATTGGGACATTTTCCTTCAGAGAAAAACAATACTTTTCCTATCGATTCGATGAAGTATTCCTTGCACCGATTTGCTCGGCTTTTTTCAACAGCCTCGAAGACTTCGAGAGAAAGAGCGACAGATTGAAAAAGAGAAAGAGAGGGTGAGCACGTTTTCTAGATGTTGTACTATTGGAACGCTCTGCAAGGGATGTAAAAGCATCGATCCGCTAAAAAGCACTATAAGGGTAACGTCGTGAGTTCAGGATGTTCCCCACTTTTCTATGTTCAATTTTTGCCTCGGATGGCAGACAATGTCGAACAGTTTTGAGCTTTCCACGCTCGTGTAAAATCTCGTGTCAAAACACGATAAGACACCTGCGGAATTTTCACGTAAAGACTTACGTCGCTTGAATTTTAATGTTGAATTTATAGCAGCGCACGTTGATAATTGTAATATGCAATGCTTCTATGTCGAGCGAATGCTTTCATAAAAGCTTGAAGTTGGAATTATGATCGACATATTATATCGCATACTCTAAATATAAATGTCCCGTTTTTTAGAACGAAATCCCATAAAAATGGCAAGCTTTGATCTTACGAATTATTTAAAATTTTCATTACGGAAACATAGAGTCTCGCAATTTGCCATTGCGATTATTTCTAATGTAAAATCTGCCTTTAGGAAATATCTTGAGCTTTTGTATATTTAATGAAGCTTATATAAATAGCACATAAAGAGCTGTATAAATTCGCAGAGAAATTTCAGGCCGTTTCTCTGGCCAAGATTCGTTAACAGTAGGACATTGTTGAGAAATTGACAGCCGTGAGATTTCCACGCCGTTATGTCTTACGTTTTCCCACTAAACGTAGACTAGTCGATTCTGTTTGGCAATGTGACGAACACGGGGAACATCCGACACCCATGAACAGGGATCAGAGTATCCTAGCTCTATCCTAATTATACTCGGTTTACATGACCATTGTAGCATCTCATATCCGCGAGTAACCTACACGTGACCCATTTACATACATACATCGCGATTGTACCGCACGTTTCGATCGCTACTGGCGCTCACGTTTGGCAATGCTCGCGACGAGTGTGTACAAATACAAATTATTATGCAGATATGCGTATTTGAAACGTTCACCCTAGCCGCTAAAGAGAGAAAGAGAAAGAAAGGAAGAAAGAAAGAAAAGAAGAAAGAAAGAAAGAAAGAAAGAAAGAAAGTGAGTGAGAGAGAGAGAGAGAGAGAGAGAGAGAGAGCACGACTCGTCTAGGTTTGCTACGAACGTTGCTTTCCTCAGTATCACAGAACATGTTTTTCCAAAGAAATAGAAAGAGACAGAACAGAGAGATAGAAATAGAGAAGATGAAGAAGAAGAAAAAGAAGCAAGGCAAAGAAAGAGACAGTGATAGAAGAAAGAGAAAGAATGAAAGAAAAAGAGACAGACAGGTTGGGTCACACTTACGTGAAAGAAAATAGCGCGGAAATGAGGATAAAATGCAGCACAGTTCATGTGAAAAGAAAACAAATTATCAGAGGTTATAGTTCAGCTGCACGGGCGAGCCATCGCTGGATAACGCTCGTGGATGTATGTATTTATCTTGATTATCTTAAATTTTACAATGACGCGTATCTTACTATCTAATATATCATTCTAACTAAACGTAATAGTGAAATTTTCGCGTTTTATCATCCCTGTGGAAACGCTGGATGTTTCCAATCGTCGCGCAGAATGAAATTGCCGCGCCTTGACGCCACGTCAATATGGCACGACTTTGAGCGAGCTGGATCCTTGGTTAATGCCAACTTGATCGCGTCGACGTCGGCGCTTCCCTCAACGCGAACCTTTCTTTTAAAATATCGTCGCCCGATAAAACGTCTCGCGATCTGCTACTTTTTTTTCCTTTATCTTTTTCCTACTTTTTTTCTTCCTACAATCGTTCGTCGAGATTGAAATGTCATTCTGCTTGAAATTAGTTTCTTGCTGTGACGTAGCTCGTTTAAACGATCGGACGTTTGATTATTTTTTAGGCTGATGAAAATACGAAGGTGTTCCTTTTTTTTACAGTAGATTGTAAAACCAACAGTAAAAGTGAATTTTTGCTCAAGTCATCGCTTCCAAGGACTTTGATACTTGTATCGATAAATTTAATCAACCGAATAACACGTGTCTCTAATGAATCCTCTGTAAAAATTTTGTCTCTATTACTATGTTAACTTTACTCGTTATCTGTATTAAAATGATCGATAAAACAACGCGGCGACGACAAGAAATGCCTCTTGAAAGTTTCATTGTCTTAAGTAATCAATTTTTCGTATCTTCAGTAGCCTGAAAAATAGCAAAATTTGGACAGATTGATTCTTAATGCGTGGAAAATATCACTGTTGTTTAGTTGAGGTTGCAGAAAAAATACTTGTCTTCTGGTGAACTTAAATCCAATATTAGCCAAGTTTGAGATGGCGGACACGAATCTCGTATACGTGTACGGTAAATATAGTTTGCTTTCAAGGCGTACGAATTACGATCACTTTGAAAATTTCCTTTCGAAATGAAGAAACTTGCCTGTTAGCGATAGGAATTTCAAAATAACTTGCAAGATTCGCGTGTTTCGGAAATTTCGTACTTCGTTGCAAATTTCATAAAATATTTGATCTGACATATAGATCTTGAGAATTTTGGAATTTCTCAATTTCCAATATCGAACTAAATAAAGAGAAATGCAAACAAAATTTCATCGATAATTTTACTTTTTAATTCGTCCTTGTCCTCGATATCATTAACTATCTCTTCCTAATCTTTCGAGATATGTAATTTTCCTCGAAGCTTTTTAATTCTAACGTAAGCTCAATTTCACTTTACCTGAGAACCCATTATTCATTAATTTATTTATCTGCAAGAAAATATACTCTGCCACCATCGCAAACATTTCCAACAACCTCTACAATCTCCTCAGACTTTAAGAAACAATCTGCACGTTTAAACAGACCGTACTCTGCACTTATTCGGTATCTTCGCGGTATCTGGTCGTCACGACCTTCGATAAAACATCGCGGTTGTCTATCTTTCTCACGCGATCTTCCAATCAATGCTGATGGAACCTCGATGTTTTACGACACTTGGTGAAATCGAGACGGTCGTGTTTCATCGCGTTCCGCACAGCTATCTCACGAACATCCATGCGAAAATTGACTATCAAGATTCCTCTAACGAGCTTCGTTCGCGGATATTAAAATTCTCGACCGGAGGAAACGTCTCTTTAATTTCAATTCACTTCCTCATCTCTTGACGTTTTCGCGCGGAAAACGCTCTTCACCCTCGTTCTAACACAGATCTAAACATCCCAGGAACGCGAAACGTCGATTCTTTGGATTTTCTATCTCGATCGCGATACTAATCGATGTTTCATCCCGATAATAGCTTTCCTTTACGTGTACCGCGGTGAAAAACGTTCGATTATGGTGTTGTCATATTAATATTCCTACATTCGATCTTAAAATTTTGAACATTAAATTCATTGAAAAATTTGACGTTTCATTTTAAACGTTCGATTTAAATATCAAATAAGGTTCTCGTTGTCTTTAATTTTGCCGGTAAATTGGTTGAAGAGGGCGCGCGATCGTTTTTCACGCGAGCAATGAGAAATTATCCGTCGCTGTACAGCGATTGCAGATTGTTGACGAATCGTTAAATAGGCAACGCGAAAGATGACGATGATGCCTGAAAGGAGAGTGGTTAAAGGACGAATTCTTACCAGCTCCTCGTCGTTTAACGTGGCTCTGGGCACCGCCGACGTCAGACCCGCCGCGTTCCTCTTGGTCGCCGCCATTGTCTGAGAAAAGATAGAAATTAATGTTCATCTGATTTGAGAACAATATCTTCCGGTTTTTTTCTTTTCTATTGTGTAGACAGAGATAAAGAACAGGAAGAGGGTAATTGAATGGTGAAATATGACGAAGTGGAAAGAAGATAACGAAAAGAACTATGAGAACGAACGAGAAGAGAAATCGGTGAAAAACTGAATAAATCGAAGACTCGCAAAATGTACGAATCATCGGAAAGACAGAAAAATTTTACAACGATAGTATTACAAAAATATATATATATATATATATATCAGTTTTATTACGAATGGATTTTATTCGGAAACAATTGCGAAGTTATTGAAAAAAGAGAAGGTAACGACAAATTGACGAAATAAATGATGGAAACGTGACGCTGAAAATTACATTTTAACATAGATCATTCGGTTGATATTCAAAAACGTAGAACATAAATTTCACGCGTTGAGAAATGTCGCGTATAAGAAACTGTGATTTCGAGTAAAGAAAAAGATTTATGAAGGATGTATCATGCCAAATATATTTGTGACATTTGCGTTGTTATTTACAAATGTTATTTACAGTCACGATAAGATGTGTTTTATTTACATTGGCTTATTTCGAAGCCGTGCTCCGAGCATTTTATCGTGGCCAGAGAACAAACTTCTTGATCCTTTATCTAACAATATTACATTACATTAAGAATAAACATTATTGCTCAAAGGTATGGTCCGTTTGGAAAATTAATAAAGCAAGACAAAGACATTTCAAGTATAACAAAATCAAATATAAAGAAGAACGATATGAAAAGATTCGCTATATCGGAACAAACCAGCTGATTCTAAAATTGATTCATAAAAACGTTCGATACGCTCTAATTAAAAATAATAAATATTTATGCAATTGAAAGAGCTAATATTTAACGTTCGCTATATTTGCAAAACAAACTTGATACATCGGCACAAATATTTGTAACAGGATCGAGAAGCTCTCTGTTTGAAAACGAATTTGTAATCGTTATTAAAAAAAAAAAAAAAAAAAGAAAGAAATATGAAAAGAGAAAAAAGAGACACGTATTATCGTTCGTAAAAGACACAGAGAAAAAGTAGCTGAATGAAATCGGCGCTAGAAATGAAATACCAAAACCGAGATAAAGAAAAGTATCTAAAATTAACGAAACAAAGATGGAGGAAGTGAAAGGAAGTAAGAAAGGGCAAGATCAAACAATGCAGAGAAAAGAAAAAAAGTAAAAAAAAAAAAAAAAACAATGAGATGTAATGCAATAAAATAAACGACGAATGAAAAGACGAATATAATATGTAAGAAGATAATAAAACAAAAGTGAATAAAATAGAGCAATGAAAAGAGATATAAATGAGTGTAGGGGTGATAGTGAGAGGCAGAGCGAGATAGAGCTGGTGAATCTCTACGGAGAGAATCTAATCCAATTAGTTTATGACGTCTGGTTGGTGTGGCGCGTGGTAGGATTTGCGGTTGGCTAGATTTCAATTAAGATATTGTCCACGGGGCCCCGTGCTCATTGCATGCGCTACTGTCTTGTCTCCGTGGATAGACGACTAATACGGAGCGTCTAATTTCGCGCGTCACCTACATTCGCTGTCGACTCTATTGGCTTTTCTACTCTCTCAAAAGCGTGTTCGTGGTGTGTATATATATATATATTTACAAGCGTTCACGCACGGTGCACCGTGGCTTCGTCTACGTTTTCACCTTTCTTCGTACGTGTACGTACTACACACATGACGAATTGTACACGTTCGATGGAAATTATGTGCGTTCGCCACAATCCTCTTATCGTATACAGGATCTCCTTACTTCGACTAGCATATTTCTCCAAATATTTGTAGTATTGCACATATTTGTCTATTTGGACATATCCTTTGCAATTGTCCATTTACTTTTTCCTACCTTTCTTTTCTTTTTTCTTTACATTTTACAGGATGTACGACAAACCGTCCTTTGCTGTCCCTTTCTCGCTTTTTAAACCAAAAGACACATCGTTTGGAAGAAAGTGAAAATCAGAGAGAAAGGAAGAGCAGGAGGAATGACACGTAGGTTAGTTTATCTGCTAACGTAATCGCGATACGGCCTTCAGAACGTCAAATCTAGAGTTACTCGTCTAACTATGCTATACAAACGTGTCGTATTCTGTACCTACTAACTATCGTATATTTCGTCTACTCGTTCATGCGCATCATCGTGATCAACATTCTTACGCATGCGGGTACACTCAGAAGATTGAAGTACCAAATAAGATCACGATCGAATGCCTGTAATACATCTCGAATGACTAAATCCTTCCATTTTGTCTTCGCATTATTTCTTCTTGACGCAATAACGATACTGAATCAAAGGAATAAAAAAGAAATCATGGAAACATCGTAGCTGTAAAACTTGGAAGCATTACGAAAATTGGAAAAATTTAGTCTTCCGAGTGTGATCACAGTCAGGGATCGATTCAAGTAACGCGACAGCAGAACAGATCGGAATACGGAGGCGACAATTAGCAAAAATGTGGCGAACGATCAAAAAGTGGTCGCGAGCAACATTTCCTTTCAAGTACAGGAAGCACGTTGGTCGCTTCCCTCAATTACCGGCATATCTCGTTTTTCGTACAGCAACGAGATGGTTGGGTGAACGTCGCGTCAGTCCCCGGATAATTATATCGTGACACGCGAGACCAGCTCGCAAGCTCGTAACGTTACTTAAAAAAGAAAAAAAAAAAAAAAAAGAAAAATCCTTCGGTTATATATAGAAAATCCCTGGGTAGTGGCGAGTTACGAAGTAATTAAACTGGTTATCGCGCCAGAAGGGCGGAGATCGCGCGTTGGGAACGTTGCTCGCGCGATTGCGATGTACGGAAGATGAAATAATCAGTGGAATCACGGAACCGAAAGAGTAAACAAAGCGAGATAATCGAAAAGCGTGAGACATAGAAAGCACACGCGCGCGCGTGCATATCGAAGCGAGTGCGAGCAAGCGGAAAAGAAAAATTCTGCGAAAATGAAAAGAATGAAAAATAAAGAAAAAGAAGAAAGAAAGAAAGAAAGAAAGAAGTAGAATAATACTTATCCATAGAAGCTGAAGCATGCGCTACATACGGCGAAAACAAGCCTTTTTATTTAAACTTCGTTAAGGAGGCATTTAATTAGTACCTTCAAGACCTGGAGGTAGAGTTTTTGAGATTTTTTGAGAGGTTTTTTTCAGTGAGTGGTTTTGTTTTTTTCAGGTGTTCAGGTGGATACAACAACGGGCGCCACAGAGAACAAACAAAGAAAAATGGCATTATATGCCGGTTAGTAAGTGTTATCAGTTGCAGCTTTTTTGGTTTGATTTCTTTTTTTTTTCTTTCTAGTGTCTCATACATTACGGATAACAGATACATTTAGAGATTAGAGACACGGGAGGCATGAAACGGCGCGTCGATCATTCAACAAGACAGGTAATAATCTTCCAAACTTAAGCACCTAATGGATAATCGAATCTTCATATTATTCTTTAGCCTACTTTCATTTTTCATAAAAGAATCTACAATATCGAACATTATATTACAAACGTAATCGAATTCCAAATTCAATTGCTTTGCTTCAGAATATTATTCCTTCTCGTTGAACGCGAGAACCTAAAATTGCTGGATCGAAGTGGCGCAGTTGCATATTCCATTCCAATAACCCCTTAATGCTCCCTTCAATGTATTCAATATAATTATACCGTGAATTGCGTTTAAACAACAACAACAACGCGAACGTCAAACTGCGCCAAAACAAGCGAGGACCTCTGTACGCCCTCGAGATCCCGCAAACTTTCGTAGGTTCTCCATCGATCGCCTGGGGCTCTCGTTTCCGGTTCAACTAGATGGGACAATGCACTTCTTGGACGCGGGGTTCCAAGGAGCAAGGTCACGGTACACAACAATCAAGAGAAAAAAATTGTTGACATCGAACATACATAGGGGTCACAGACAGACGGGTCGAGATTTCTAAAGGGGTTTGAAGATTCGAGGCGATTCGAGGAGCCGTGCTGCACGATCGTCGAAAGCATCGAAAGACGTCCATCGTGGAAATTATTTTCGTGCTCCTCGAATCCCGCTCGTCGCTGGCAATATACGTAATTTCAGAGAAGTCTGTCCGTATCGATTGCACTAGACTTCACACAGAACACATACGCAATGGGTCGAGCGAAAATCGATGCTCTTCATTAGCGGGATTTTGTTCGAGGCCACGCGAAGATCGAATATCGAGAAGTCACGGTTCGAGCTGTTGGAATCTTTCTTTCAAGCGTTGGAAATTGATCTACGCTGCATGTGCTTCATCGATGATTTCGTGATAAATACCAATGTTGAAGTTTTCCTTGAAGTTCTTTATTCGTGCAAAGTAGACCCAGAGAAAATGCCGAATGTCAAAAGTTGGATAAATGTTAGTTTCCTGAATTTGAATATAATTGAAGTATAATCGAAGTACGACGTAATTGTATTTCTCTTTGACGCCGGAGTTTTATTAAAGCTAAATCGTCGTATACCATGAAACGCGTTAAAGTAGCGCTGTTCATAATTTATACTCCGCGCAGTTTTATTTTTCCTTGAATGGATCGTTACCTGTGGTTGCTAATGTGTAAAACGTTATTGACACGCGATACATATAGTTTTTGCGCTAAAGTAAAGAAAATAAAATAATTGAGATTTCGAAAATCGAAAGCTATCCTGGATAGCACTGGTTTAATGTTTTACTTGATGTGTATCGAGTTACATTGAAAGGTTCGATTTGCACACTCGCGTGAAGTAGCGAGGGTGTAAAAAGGGGCGAGTGAAGTAAACCGAGATGCAGGATGTGATCATTTAACAGACACAAGGGTTTTAGGTAATATCAGTAAGCTACTTTTAACGTAATCTTTCTTTTCTCTACTAGCTTTTCTCTTTACTCGTTATATTTACTTTTGTTCTCATCTATATGTACGTATTTGTAAGCGTAAATGTAAAATTTTTTAGAAAATGGATGGATATTATCCTGGTTTCTCACGAATGTAAAATATTGTCTCGGTTTTTTTTTTTTTACTCGAGATATAAGGGTTAAATATTAATATTATCCGTGACGCATAAGTACGTGGAGCACGCAACTGCATGGTTCGCATAATCAATTATGGATGGTGCATAACTTTTCTCAAAGACATCTTTTTTTAGAAACTTTAAGACTCGCTACTTTAATCGTATCTTCACGCTTTAAAAGAAATTTCCACTAAACGGAGAATACATTTTTTTCTTTTCTAAATTAAAAAATAAGAACTTCCCATTTTTTAGAACATAGCAATGTTTCAGTAAAATTATGATGTTAAAAGTGCTTCCATGTTTTTGACCAACTACGTCCGTGATTAAGAGGCTTTGATTACATGGTTTCACGAGTATAAGCTAAAATTGTATGAAAGTTTCTAATTTTAAAGTCTCAATGGGTTACTAATTCCAAGAACAGGCATTTTGCAAGCACTTCAAGGTTCTCGTGATAACGCCAAGAAATGCTTCGCTTGAAAGGTTTACACCCTTAAACCATGCAATTACTTCTCATCAGAATTTTTCACTATTACGAACATAGACGACTCTAAACACGCCCTTTTCAGCGTTCGATTTTGAATAAGATAATCGCGCGATGCATTCATCGTTTATCCAATGAATTTCTTCTATTTTACATTCAGACTTAGATAGAATTTCAACGTTCTTCCATCGGCCTTATCTTTTATCCTTAGAACTGCATGTTCGTGCTTTCATCCATTCCATTGCAACGGCCTGAATGACGATATCAATCATATCATTAAAATATAAAAGATATGGTATTACAAAGTATAAGTTTAACTAGTTTTCCGAAGAGTTAAAATTTCGTTGCCTCTTAAACAAAATTATTTACGACACGTTGACACGAACACCATATTTAGAATGTTATGAATTCCGTATTATTTTCGAACGATTATTATTGTATAATATTTCCAATATTACTGCGCATAAATAAATAAGCATTTGGTTGTCATTACAAGTCAATACGAAACGTAATCGCAATTATTTCTAATTTAACATTTAAATCTCATTATTTTGTCAACATCTCGTCGCGCGATTCAATATCAATATCAGATCAAGTATCATTATTTCATTTACCATTACTCATTACCATTCTTCTATTGGATATCGTAATTAACAAATTTCATTAAACCCCTTATTCTCCTCTCATCCTTTCAAAACACGTATATTCGTAATAACGAAAATTCATATGAAATATCAGCAAATAAAACAATAACCTCAAACACGTTGCAACGGAATATCGAAAGCTGGCCTAAAGTCGCGAAGGATTAAATGTCACCGAGTTGAATACCTTTTATCCCTATGTGATTATTCAAAAAGCCAGATTATTCAGAAAGCCATATATACGAGAAAAGTAAATAACGTTGTAACGAGCCTTTTCCCCTTACATTTTGTTTATAATTTTCAACACGATCGGACCGCATTGCTTTTAAGAGTTTCCGTTTAAAGTCGACGTACGAACACGCGAGCTGCGGAAGTCGCAAGGGCGAGCGTGACGCAAGCGAGCATAGCTTTCGAGCTTTTCGAAACACGACGCGTCTTTTCGAGTACGCAGATAATTACTACAGACGTAGAATTTCGTTCGAGCTTTCCACGCTCGGCTTTCCTTGCGATTAACATGTTTTTTAGGCCATTGCGACGGTATTCTAGCCCTTGAGAAATTTCCACTTTTCTTTGCGTTAAGTATGCAACATGAACCACGTAAGTAGAAAATGCAACGATATCGAGGTTATAGCGATTCTTGAACGAGTTGCTTGGAAAGTTTCTGTGAAACTTTTCAATATAGAAACGAGCGAAGACTTTCTGTAGTCGTTTTATATGTCAATTATTTTTGTATTCGTGAAAAACAAGGTCAAGAATATCGTAAAATAAATTTCTATCGTATGTACACAAGTTTGAGGAAGCCTTGCGTGCGCAATTCGACATTTAGCTTCTTGACGAAGAATCTTTTATCGCTTTATTTGAATGGCACTTCACTTACGGCGAATAAAAAGGAAATACGTTCGGCTATATATGTGGTTTTTAGTTTTAGATTGATTTCATAGAGAACTTTTCATCAGACTAATTTAAAAGCTTTCGGTTTATTTATGTTTTTTGCCGAACAATTCTTTTCCAGATCGTTTGGCAACTTTTTCTTTTTCCACGTCTATCGAATTGTATCTACGTGGTTTTGGTTCGCAGCGTTCGGAAATTCTTTCACGCGAAACAGATAAAAATTGGTATGTGGATTTTGTTTCTAACTGTTCTTATAGCCACAGCATCGGAAATTGTTTTAATCGAGCGTTTTGATCGAAAACGTTAACAGTTAAGTTTTTAAACGACACAGTTAAAAACGATTCTAAACGAAAGAAAAGAAAAAAGAACAACACGGTGAACGAAAAACTACCGTAACTCTTTTACGGAATTCTATCGTCGAGAAACATATGTAGAGCAAATGCTTGACCATCGAAAACGTTTACCGCTGATAGCGATACCTTTCGTTGGAAAAAGTCATCTAAATCGAGTACTTTGTAATTTGCTCGGTCACTTTAATTTCTGCCGCATTTGTTACCTGTGTTTCCGCAATGTCGGTCGAATTGAATCACGTGGCACACAAGACGAAACACAATTTGTGGTACAATTGGAAGAAAAATAGTATTTCTTACATGTGAGTGGAATATGAAATTTCATTTTCGAGAGATTTCAATACTGAAAATTGATTAAATGGGATTGAAGATATTAAAAGATTGCAGGAAATTATATTTCTTAGTAATTTTGTTTACAGATCATGATTATATGATATTCAAAGAAGCCTATATGCTACAAATTATTCAGCGAACTGTATTGCAGTATTTGCTAGACACATCGACGTTAATATTGATAAGTAACGATTCCTTTATTACATAATAAAAAGATAAGTCAGATAATATGTAATAAATTATCGAGTTTCACACATATATAGAGATAAAATCTCGTATCAAAAACTTTACATTTACACCTTCAACTTTACTTCAACGTATACTCTACCATCTATAAATCGCAATACATTTATTCCCTGAAAATTATTTTATTAATTAGAACTATTAATTGCATGTTTTGCAAGCAGAACTATATTATACTCCTTTTTGAAGATTTTTTTCGAGTCTATACCTAAATTAACACATGTATATACGTATGTATGTTTCACTCTTCCATTTGCACCACAAATACGTACATCACGTGCCATCTTATGTATTCCTGTTTGAAATCGTGTAAATTACAAACTAATAAAATTCGATTCAGAAACTGCTTATTTAAAAAAGAAGAGAAAATCGCGTTCATTCGATACGTCCTAAAAAAAGAACAAATCGTTCATTTTCCCACGAATGTAGCATCAAAATATAAATGTTGTAGCATGAAACAATGCCTGAAAGGTCTATGACGTCCATTCAATTTCCTTAAACGCTCCTTGGAATTTTCGCTCGACCCGTTAAGAACGTAGGGTTAGTCAAAGGAGGACGGTAGTTGTAAAACGAATCACAAGTCCGGTGATACGCGAGTGTTTGCAGCCGCGTTTTTGTTGCTTCTTCGTTGCGGCCGTCATATTGTTTCGCTAGAAGCTCTCCACGCGACGATACGGCCGTGAAATGGCGACGCAAATCGTAAAAGAGGTCACACGTTGATGAAAAACGAAAACGAAAAACGCTTACGCGATGACTTCGTCTTCGTGATAAACGCGCGTTTTACGAACGCGTACCTTTTAACGACCAACACGATTCACGGACAAGTTGTTCGAGTCGTAATGACGATGGTAATCTTGGATTTATCGCGTTGTAAAAAAAGCCGGACCGCGCAGATTTATCGGTGGAAACCGTGGCGCCAATGTAGACGTTTGACTTGGAATAATGGCAGCATTTCGGAAATATAGCTGAAACGAATAGAACGACACAAAAGATCTTCTCGCGAGGTAAGTTCCTTGGTCAGTCTAAATGGTAGTCGTTCATCGTCTTCTTGAAAATGTTAAATCACAGATAAAAATAGCGCGGACGTATGGATTTGTCAAATGAAGCGATTTAACCGAACATACCGAGCTGGTTTTTTCTCCGTTGACTTTGAGGAAACGTACTTTTGCTCAAATTTGATATCTTGAAATATTTGATATAAAAGTATATTCGACCTGCGTGTAGAAAAATATTACAACGTCAGATGACGAGTCTCGATATCTGTACAGGAGAAAATGATTTGAGAAATTTGTACAAGTTTAGAGTAAAGTAGGAATTTATCGAGGAATGTAGAATCTTGAAATGAATGTCGAATATCGCTGATATTTATTACTCTGCGTAGATATTGAACGACGTGAGTAATTTCAAATGCTTCCAGTGAATAATTACGTAGAAGATACAGAATGCCGTGGACAATTAGTTTGGAAAATACTTTCTAGCAATTTTGTTCGTATTCAATGACTTTCGACTAAAAACTTCGGACATCGTCAAAATCTTGTTTCTTCAAAATCAACGGTTTACAAACTGTGAAATAATAGAAGTCTGTCGTCTCGATAGAAAATCATTCTTGGCGTTCTTCGAATAAATTCGTTGCGGTTACTTCTACTTAAAATTTCCGTACAAACGTTAATGCGATTCGACGATGATTCTATTGACTCTTCAAGCTTCTACAAGCAACAGGTTACAGGAATCCTGCATGTAACGCTTGTGTCACCACTTCACAGCGAGTCGTCCAACATATGTTCCGGACAAAAACGCTATTCGACGCCCGGATCTTCGGTAGAAAGTTTAATAACGTCGAACGAACATACTCTGCAAAGCACTAGTAACGGAGTATACAAATAGCGGACAGTTTACAGACGATTTTCGAGAAATCTTCTTTATCTTAAGTTACCCTCTTAAAAGGTCGACTATTAAGTTTAAAAGATTTCCATCGTAAGAACGCTCTAACATCCTTTTTCCATGTAATTGTTATAAGAATCTCTCTATTAAGATGCAACAAACTCGCAAGCGTTCCAACTTGCAACCCTTAAAAGTTTGTTGAAAAGACGAACGCGACCACTCTGTTAGCATTCAGGCTGGAATGGTCAGTAATTTATCGTGAAATCGTCTGTAACGCTCCTCTGGAAAAATCTTGAGTTATCGAAAAACGACGTAACAGCGAAACGCAGTACACGCAATCAGGTTGCACGACGAGGAAGAGAAGGGCCGTTTGATAATC
Organism: Bombus huntii; assembly: GCF_024542735.1. NCBI lineage: Eukaryota > Metazoa > Arthropoda > Insecta > Hymenoptera > Apidae > Bombus > Bombus huntii. The sequence continues at coordinate 17,826,083 of NC_066239.1, forward strand.
GAGTCACTCTCGAGAAAGATACCACCATTCTTCCAGTCACATTTACGCTGCCAGTCATAAATATTAAGACACTTTGATATTTAATAGAAGCATAAACATTTTATTTACTACTTTCAATATATATAACTAATCGTTATCACGATAAAACAAAATTTCCTTTGCGATTGCATTAGCTGATCGATCATTTCTATACTATTGTTATTTGCACTCTTTTTAATCGTTGATTAGTAAATCTTAGTAAACACCGTTTTATTTTATCTTAGAAATTTAAGATTTTAGAAATTTAAGAAACAAGAGACAACGGCGATTGCTTATGAAATCATCTGATACTAAATAAATTAAAATTTCTTACAGTTTTATAAATATAACGAGCAAGTGTCCTTTTAATAGTTATGACTGGCAATTTATATAAATCCTAAAATATTGTAACGCTTTTCGATAGTATCATCTCGAAAGCAAATGACTCTCGAAGGCAACACGAACGGCACAACAGATATCGATCTCGCGACAAAGTAGCCTCACGTGTTCGACGTCGTCGTCTTGCAAGGATCAAGCACGCAAACAAATGAATTCAAAGGATAGCGACGTTTTCAACATGGATAACAGCAAGGTGCAACAGGAATTACCAATGGAGAAGGAGGATCGTGGGGGAGCTGAGTTTACATTTGGGATACAAGGTCGAGGTTGCGGGAAGAAATTTGCATAACGGAAGTTCTCCTTTCCTGTTTTCTTCTGCGAGAATATGGACATATTTTTAGAAGGAGCACATTTTGATTGGGTTAAGAAGCATTGGTCACGAAAAGCTTTGGTCGGTGTCTATCGTGGTCGTCGATTTATCGAATTGTTCAATATAGTGAATTATTTATTACTATACGTGATTATAGCAACGACGAGTGTGTATTAAAAATGATGTTAGTAGAATAAAAAAGAAGTTTCATTCGATGGTGATTCCGATTAAAAGAATTTTAAGGATGGGCATTGATAATATCGAATTCATAATTTCCTAGAAGTTCTTAACGTTGATAACACGCGACAGTAATAATTCTGAATAAGAAATCGTAGAAGAACGTACACACAGACACACATGCACGAATTCGTGTATTATTATTATATAAATAATCACTGATTTATTGTGCAAAAATACAAATGTTATACTTTCTATGATCAATATTCAAAATTTTATACCTTTTCCTCCGTTTATCAAGTGGAACTGTGAAATCAATTATTTAAAATGGAGAACGAAACAATACGGATGAATGAATTCAATTACAAATTAATCTTAATTTGATTTTAGTCATTCTAAAGATACGATTGGCGAACGCGAATAATATTGTTGTTTCTTTTTTACGATTCCTTTAATCAGTAGCTTCGTTGAGACGAAGGTCGAGAGTTCAATTGAATGGCAGAAAATATCAATCGAAGAAACGGTTCTGAATTGAAGTTACGGCAAAGATCCGGAATGAAAAGGACGAACAGAGCTAATTGAAGCATAATTAATTTGTACCGTGGAAAATGAATTGCGAAGGAGAATATTCTTTCGAATAAGAATTCCCAGTAACGTTCAAAATTCATAAATACATAGGTTACCTGAGTTTTATTATCTAAACGAACCTTGAATCCCGTTTGAACGTTAAAGTTGCTTCTATCTCGATCGTTTATATAAAATTTCTAAAATAAGGTATCTAAATTATACGCGAGTTCGAAGCATCTCCAAAAATGCTTTAATCGAGAATTAAATTTTTTTCCACAAATTATAAAATATAAGAAAACATTGAAAACAATAAGATCAAAAACAGTCATATAATTTCGTTTATATTCGATAAAACGTTTGATAATCAATCTCAACCGATTATCCAACGTCCGAACTATTAACGCAAGTTGAACAAAGTATAGGCAGAGGAGACCGCAAAGGCTGAAAATAGATTCTGATTTCACTTTCCCAAAGTTTACGCTCCGTTTGCGATAAAACGGCAAAGACCGAGTTTTTAATAGGAAAACTTTACCCTACCAGTCTAACGTCGTCGATTCGAGGTAGTTTCGATTTCAATGTGTATTAGAGAGAATTTAATAAACAGCATTAAGACAAATTTAATAGCACAGTCACATAGGCTGTTGAAATAATTTTCTGGTTTGCAGAAGTTTTAAAGTATCTACGTCGACCACGATCTAGAACACCGACAATATTGACGACGACGCGACGTCGATGAGGACAGAGAACGAATAGAAGGACGATGACGAGACAACGGTAAACCAACAAAATGATACCGTCGTCGTACGATTGTTTATTTTCACGAGTAGGCATAGACGATTCGGACAACGTGAATACGCGTCCGTGTCTCGTATACGTGTACATATCCATATTTGCATAAACGATAGGACATTTTCCGGCTACGTTAATGGACAATTGATTACGTACCAGCTCGGAGACCAATGGCACCGACTTTCGGCGCGGTCGAATATCCGGCATGCTGTCGATATTGCTGTAGAATGGATTGTCTCCTGGATGCCTGAAAGAAAAGCAATTGGAAACGTTAGGTTCGATTAAAGGATCGTTTCAGCGGACGTACGCTCAGGGTTGGGGTTAAAGACTTTTGTGATCTGGAACTATTAATCTAACGGTGGTCTCCTTCGTAGAAAAACGAGATAGAGGATTAAAGATGAAACAAGTTTATGTAAATATGAAATAGAATCTATTTCGTAGTAAATTACATTTAAAAATTAGTTATTTACTCTAAAACTTTTGTTAGAAAACTTTCCTCAACTGTTTGGAAAATGAGGATCATTGAACGAGAATCCTGTCGAGAAGACGAGGCCCGGTACCCGATCGATACTCTTCATTCAACGAATTTGAAATATTCAAGGAATTTCGGGAATATTTTTCTGGAGCAATCATGTAATTAAACCTATAAAACGTTAGAATGCCTGATAATTGGTCGGGGGCCGAATTTATGGGTACTTGGATCGTAGATTACCTATAGGATCGCGTGTAAGGAAGTATCTGATCGTAGTAATAAATCTTTTGTGAATTAGGCTGCCGGTCGGATCGATATTAGATTGAAAGTAATCGAACTTTCCGATTAAATTGGCAACTTCGTCTTTGAAGATCATGCCGAGCTACTTAACCGATCAGAAAGTTTTAAGGAACCTTAACTCACCCACTTATCCGATCTTCCTCCCTCATTATCATCAGAGGACGCTTTTTCTCTTTTTATCGAAGTTCAAAATTCACTTGCCGGAAATTAATCGAATATTCCTTATCGGAGAATTTTTAGACGTATATCGCACAAGGGATTAATTAACACGACCAAGATAATCGAATATAATTAAGAATATCAGAGATCGAGAAGATTTCGTGTTTGATTATAAACACGAGAACCTGTACATATTTCAGATTGTACGTATAGCCGAGATTTATCGTTTCATCTAAACGATGACCCAATTCTCCGCAAGTTCGCGTTCCCTTATTCTGATTTTGTTTGCAAATTTACGAATTAACGTTAGACGGCACTGTTAGCGATTGTGTAATACGATCCATCACTTTCAAATCATTTATTCCATTATCGTCTCTTTTTTTCACTTTTTCATCCAGGCAACACGCAACCTTCTTTCTACCAATCACTCGCACTTGAATTGCAATTAGCGTTGATGCCTTTCATAGGGAAGTCGTTTACTCGAGTTTCTTTCCTAGATAATTATCAGGATGGTAAAGTATTAACGACCATGGTCAAAACTTTAAGCTTAATGTAAGTTTACTCTGATTATTGCAGGTATTCATTGCTTCTTAAAATTTCACAAAAACCAAGTTGTAGCATTCGCTGAGAAATGAATAGTTGATAAATTTAGACGCATATTCACGCAATAAGTTGTACAAAGTTGAATATTGAATTTAATACCTGTCATAAGTTTCGTTTTAATGATCTCAATAACAAAGTTTGAAATATTTTACTGAACTTTAATTTCCTTAATACTCGAATACCGAACATGCTACTAATAATATCTGTTTCTTTTGTTTCAAGTATATACCTGGAAGATTGTTCTATTTAATTTTCTATTTAATTAAATTACGACATCGTAAGATTTGTATATTTTTGTTTGGTCCTCAGCCTAAACTAAAAAATTACATCCTTCTTCAAATTTCATAAAATTTCGTATCAACTCGATAATTCAGTTATTATCCTCTTGCAAGTCTTCATAGTAATACATTTAATATTTTATTCGCTATTAATTTCCTGAATTTGCAATTTCTACAAAATCAGACGCTAGATCCGAGAGACCGCATTAAAGCCAGGGAACCGCGTTGCAACAATTTAATTACAGGCCAATATGTCTTTTATACGTAGGTTCGAAGAATCGATCGCTATTATACGAGTTTCACAACGTTTAATCAGCAATTCTGTGCTCTCGTAATGCACGATCGACTAAACGTTAGCTGGACAGAGATATGGTCGACTTTTACGGCAACGGAATTATACAAATGGCCTGTGGCTTTCAACCTGATGAATTTTGTCGTGAATGTAACAATACGACCCTCAGGAACAAATTTAACTGCCTTGTAAAGAATTTATTGCTCTCGTTTTAGAAACATCTTTGTTCATTCCATACTAATACATTCGTTAACTTCATTTATTGGATATATTCGAACGAAAGCACTATCATTAAGCTTAGGAGTCGTAGTTTGTCGCTAAATTGTATCGAATACATAATTAGGATTTTCACAAGTCGGAGCTCGTCAGTTGGAATTTTTATAAATTTATTCCTTAGTTGCTAGAATAGATCGTACCCTTGTTAAAAAGTTGGAATTCTTTTTGAATACCTGATGACTCTATAAATCCTTTGTTGAAAATATTTATGAGCAATAATGTTAAACTTTCAATTCGAAGCTCGCGTAATTTGAAATACGAAGAAGAAGAAAGTAATTAGATAAATTTCGTTGTTTTTGTAGAACAGTCGTTGTAAACAAAAGCGTAATAAAAGAAGTCACATGATGTATTTTACATTGGAGAAATATAAAGGAAGAGGTGAACTGAGAAAAAGGAATGGAAGAATAAGCCAGGAGCTGTCATTTACGTAGCCAATTCCGCTGTCAGACGCTATTGGACAAGGAGATTTTAATAGAAACATACGGATAGAATTTTTATGGCACCGAACTTTCCTGATCCAACGAGAAATGTGACGTTTGCAGTTTCATTTCTGCCAGAGTTTGAATTCTTCGACGACGAATTATTTTTATGAAATCAAATTCCTTCCATTGAATTTTCCCTGTTACGTGCGCGAGATGGACAGAAGAGAATTCGCAATTCTGTTCACCGATGACATTGTTATCACAGAATGTGAACTACAGAATTCGTAGCTATTACGATAAAAATTTCTTCTCTATCGTTCGTTCCTGTATTTTGTCATTTTATTTTATGGAACATATTAAACGTTACGAATAACAGCTCGACGTTATGGAATGTAATTTACTCTGAAAAGGTTCCAGTCGCGACACGTTCAAAAATTTAATCGTAAATTTGTCGTTGAACAAATCTCGCTGCTGAATATTATTTTTCGCAATTTTTATATCATATAATATAATTAATATATTTATATAAGAACATGTACGTAGACTTAATGAAAATAACTGCAATGAAAATATTTTTATCTATAGAATAATTTCACATAAAATATCAAGCGAGCGATCTTATAATGAATATAATTCAGAGTTGATATTTAAACTCTCTCTCTCTCTTTGCCTCCGTCTCTTGAATACCACGTCAGTTTTTCAAATATCTAAAAAATCGCGTTTATATTCATAGACAGAAGTTGCAAGTGGGTTAAAAAAATTTCACACGATAATCGTCAAAGACATGAAACGGAAAGACTCGTTCGTTGTTCAAGGAAAAACGTTCGCAGCGTGGAAAACAGGGAAGATAAAAGTCTAGCACGATTACAATGACGTAATTGGACTCGTGATCGATAAACGTTTGATGCTACTCACCCGTTGCCTCTTCCACCGGATTCGCCACCAGGTCCACTGCCGTTCTAACAAACAAAAAAACAAGTTTATTAAGAAACAAGCTTAGTAACAGTTCGAAAAAACCAAGGGGAGAACGCGCGTTCGCGCGAACGACGGCGCAGGCGTACGAAAAAATATTGTACACAGTCTTTAGAAACGCGTGACCACTGGAACGAAATAGAAAGACAATTCCGAAAATAAATAAAAATGAAGAGAACGTTCGTATCCTCTGATTTCGTTTCTTATTCTTTTTATTAATTGTTCGCGAGAAGCACGCAAAGAGGATTAGAAATTTCTTTCCATTCGTTTTTCGTGGCCACGCACGCACAATGCTTTGCCCTGTACACAAATCAGTCTCTTTTCGTCGACTTAAAAGGTAAGAAAAGCTCCGTTGAAACAGAGAATCGAGCGCTGATCGGAGACTCGAGAGGAAGAGGGTAATTTCTTCTTCGCTCGCAGCAACCCTCTTGCTCTTCAACTTACAACTCCAGGGACGACTAGAAAAGGGAAGAAATTCTCGTTGTTTTCATATATCGTCTTCTTCTTCTTATTCTTCTTCTTCTTCTTTTACGTGCTACCTTTTTGCCGATGTGTCCTTTCCGTCTCGACCACTTCCTCTCAGTTGTTGACTCAGATTAAAACCTTCTATCCTCGTGGCCGTTTTCTCTCCGGTCTTGTCACCTTGTCCGTTCCCACCTCTATTGCTCGCAGGCTCGCTTTTTGTCTCTGCGAATTCGCCCCGACTGGCATCGCGGCGTTCAACAACCGCGCAAACCAGAACCAGGAACGAAGCAGCAACTTTCTAGCTTAATCTCTTTCTTCGTTTCCACCACGAGTACATCCTTTTTCTAACCGTTAATTCCCTCCCCATGGATCACGGGTTTACACTGATACTCGTTAATCAAAAGTTTCCAGGAGGATATTTTGGTTCAAAGGACGACGATTTCAGATCGTGGAACAACGTTGTTGATGTGTTGGACTCTAATAACTTTGCACCATCGAGGTAAAGGATGATCGTATCTTTCGTAGCTTAGCCGTACGAAGAACGTTCCTTTCGTGGTAGGAGACTAAAATTCTTAATCAAAATTATTCACCTTCCAGCGACTCGTTCTATACTTCTCATCATTCCCCCTCGAACAATTTTATCGAATTTCGTTCTCATTCTTACTTCAGTCGTCTAATAACGTCTAGCCGATAATCATATGCGAGCAATAAGAATGGAAATTGCTGTGGAAATTTTATTAGAAAGATTTGTAGTGAATTTTCGTCTTTGATTTCCATCGTTGTCCTTCTTCCTCTCGCTCTCCATTCCCCACCTCTTATCGCCACGTATGCACTCGCCTGCGCCTTATCTGTCTATCCGTCTCGTTCGCCCGGTGTCGCACGAAGGAATGGAAGATTGGAGACAGTGTGTAACAGCCCGTATAAATATAATATCACGTACAATACCTCGTAAATTCTGTCAAGATAGAGATACAATATAAACTTATGGATAGCGTAACAAGTATATTTAGAGTTAGAGCCACAGGTATCTTCTTCGTCCCTTTCTTATTTCTTTCATCTTTCTCTTTTCCTTCCTTTCTCTTATACGCCGTTATTCGCCGTTCGACGCCATCCCCCGTTATCTACCTGTCTCCTTGTCACTGCCCTAATTCTCGATCGTTTCGCGTGAACAGTCTTGCGGAAAAAGGGGGGGTTTCTTTTCACCCGAGAAGCTTATTTAGACAACACTGGAGCATGACAATTTTTACTTCGTATTCACCTTTTTTTCTTCGTTTTCTTAATTTTTTTTTGAGTTTTTTCTTTCGTTCGTTTGCTTGCTTGCTTGCATTTTTATTTTTTTCGCCTTAGTTTTCGTTCACGTTTAGCCACGAAGTGGGCGCCTTCGAGCACGTCCTCTGAATGAGAATAACGCTATTAACAACGTATCTCGAATTTTTCTCCTCGCGAAACACTCCGAAATCATTTGATCGGAACGTAGTTTTCGTCGAACCGCGAAGACAGGGACTATTTTTGCGCTTGTAAAGTCGCGTAGCAAAAATACGGAGCGAGTTTTCGATAGAATTTTTCTCTAGTATAGGTACGTTTTATAAAATGTTTGAAGAAACTGGATCTATGTATTTGCTTGATAGGAGCAATTGCAATGGAATGATTATGCGTAAATGAACATGAATATGTATAGAGTTGGTGTAATTTATTGGAATATTAATTTACCGATACACTTTATGCGATCAGATTGATTTATGTACCCGCTTTTTCAAAGAAATAATATCATATTTTACATTTTCAGCTAAAATCTTTGCAAAGGACAGTTATAAGGGAGTATTTAATTCGACATTTTATATCTTTATAACTAATTATATGACGTTCAACGTGAAGCTTGAAAGCGTAGCTTCTGTAGGTTAGCTGGATGTTGTTATAGGCTGTTGGGAAATGAAAATCGCGTTACATCGGAAAATCATTTCGCAGAAAGTGCCTGATCCATTTTAACAGCGAATTCTCTCGCAATAAAATTTATACTAAAATTAAAAAAGTAGAAAATTACTTTATATTTAGATTAAAAGTAAAAAGGGTTCTAAGACGTCACTCTACGTATTTGATTATTGAATCCTAAAAATTGCTATATATTAATATCTTTCGTAAAAAGCAATTTGTCTATTATATTCTTTATCTTTCCCTTAACTGACACCACACATTATCAGCAAATCAAATATTTTCCAAAATTAAATAACATCAACAACCAGGTCTAAGGATACTTTCAACGCTATTCTGATTCCTACAACCTTTTTAGTTAAACAAATCTAAAGATGACCAATTACAAGAATTAATTTTAATCTTATCTTTTCATCGTCGAGATATGTTGTATTTTTATGTCAAACCACACCACATACGCTCGATAATTCGTAACGATTACGTAGCGTCTAATAAAATTTAGAAATAAAACTTGTAATGTTGACAATTTGTTCAACTCTCTCTCTCTCTCTTTCTCTCTCTCTCTCTCTCTCTCTCTCTCGTGTTATATTACACAAGGGTTAAATCTTACGATGAACGAATTTCCTGGTCCGGAACTAGACTACCTAGGATAGAAGCAAATATAATCAAGAGTGAAAACAAAGCCCTGTTGTTTATTCATGCACCCAAAACGTTATCAATTCTCGACAGAGACGCGCTCGAAGGCATGTTAATTACAACTGAGTAATTACTATACGCGTATAACCTACGTGGAATAGCATCGCTTCGCGAGTATAATTTTGACAAGCGTTTATTTAAGAACGAAAGTATCGTGTACTTATTACAGTGCTAACAAGTTGTCCATTACTGATTAGGCCTTAACAAACGTATGTACCTTCCCCTTATAGGCGTGTTGATCTGTGCGTTTTATGCAACAAATCAACGACCATATAAATTCACTCTACATAGATCGAGAAGCCTCGATTAAATGATTTTCATTAACCGAAAGATAGAGTATCCTTTGTGGTTGGCTTCTCTTCGTCCCTAGATGAGATATGAAATGTTTAGAAAATGGCAAACGACACCGATGATATGAGAAAAAGTGCGATAAAACGATGTGAACGCCTGACAGGACACTGCGACGATTTTTTTGTTCAATAACACGTAAGGAACATTCGTATTGACTAATTATTAATATCATTTTTCGGCGACACTTCTCTGACCAAGATATCTACACTATCAGCCAGAAGTTTGGTACTGTTTAATCGTACTCATATAATAATTAATTAGCACAGATTTCCAAGTCTTTTTTTTTCGATTCAAGATCGATGTTTTAAGTATCGGTAGTAGTCTACGTCGTTTTTATCAGTTTTCGTATTAATAAATTCCTCAGCGCTTTGATCTAATTTGAACCACGTCCGAATAAATCTTCACATTAAAAAAATATCTAACACTCTGATTCAATAACCTTTGATAAAAAAAAAAGTCACATTTGGACAAAGTATATTAATGAAATAAGAATTTTATCAAGTACGGTAAAGTAGAACCAGAACAGAGCCTTTTAATCATTTATTTTTCAATCTTACTTCGTACCCTTTTACCTTCTATAATTCTATGATTAATGTACCTCGGGCGGTTCACTTTCAAAATGAAAAATTTAGCCGTATTAAGAAACTTCCTACCTGAAATTTCTTAACTTTCGTCCAAGAAAATTGTTGCACTTGGTGAAATGCGGTATATGTAATTCCAATTTTCCGGTGGATAGTGTAAGTAGCTAAGTACTTCTTAAACTTCAATGTTATTCATCAGATGGCCCAAGATTTCTGACATTTACAGAGACTTCTAATTTTATATAAAAGACGATTTTTCATAATCTAAATGTTATTAACATTAAAGAATTTCACGTGGAATTTCGTCGTCGCGGTGTCTCGACGAGGTGATACATTCATGATACAGCTTTCGAGTTGCTGTTGCTTATCCATGCTCTAGAAACCTCGTGTTCAGGGATTGGAATTTTTGAGTCTGATTGATTGATCGATCTGTAATCGATGGACATCGAGGAAGGGGCTGCTGCAACGATTTATGGTACGAATCGGTTGTGCGAACTAACGACGCAGTGATATGTAAGAAGAAATTGATACGTGAGATTGATACGTTTAAGGTGATAGGTGACTAAATACCTAGGCAAATCCTTTGTGAATGTTCGCTGTTTTCGCAATTAAACGTTTATTTGGATTCTTTTGATATATATATATGTATATAAGCTGCTTTCTCCTTTTTATAATTATATATTAGATTTATTATACTTGTATATATGTACTTACAGCGATATAAGCTATCTGTTTCTTTAATCTTTAAACGTATAATAGTACCGTACTAAAACTTGAATTAATTTATCTTTTCATCTCAATTTTCTATTCTTGCCTGATACACGACGAATTACGATGAGATTTAGATAACATAATATATTCTAAAGCAGGAAAGGCAGAAGTATTTTTCTTTCACTCATGTTCATATTTACAAGTCTGAATCTATCATCACACGCTTTAGATTTTTCTTTTCGAAATAGAGTGTAAAAGCTGCCTATTCGAGAACTTCTACGAGACATTACGGTAAAGTTGTCTTATCAGGAGAATTATCAGCAACTTGGTGGTCATACAATAGAATTGAAAATTATGAGAAAAGTGGTACTTGTATACAACTTCATCATGCAAATCATTTTTTTTTCTTTTTTACGTTGAACACGAATCGTAGTTTAAAAACATCGATTAAACTTTACTTGTCAAAATCAGTTATCGTAACATCTCGACAATGCCTACATACATACGTCAATGCCTGCTGCGTGACTAGCACCCAAGGCCACACTGACATTTTTAACCTTTTCTGCTCTCTTAAATGTAAATTCAAGTTTAGGAAAGTTTTTCGCCAATGTGAACTTCTATGCTAAGTATACTGTATCTGCAAAGCTACTGTCGAAGATAACTACAAAAATTTGAAGAACTCTCCTAAAATTGTACAGTTTCTACCGCTAACAAACTTCTAGCAAACTTTTCGGAAAAACAGAAGAACAGAGCGTAGAATGCAAATATTAGAAAACGTAAAGCAACGATTGTATCGCGTTAATAAAATTTGCATACGTATTTTCGCTAACAATATGCATACAGGATTTTCTCCAAATTTTTTCTGTACAAAGAATGTGTTCAAATACCCAATTACGAATGCTATTTCTGGAAATAAATGATCAGATTAGTTTCATTTATGATCGAGACGATTATTGAAATATTCGTTACTCTACGAAACGCAAAGAATTTTTTAATCCGCAACTAATTCTAAGCAACAGCTTGTTTGTGACATGCAATCGTCACTGAAAATGTTTCGTGAAAAAAGTTATATCGAGATGTATAAAGATCTAAATTCTTATCACGCATGCCATTTTCCGAAGGAAATAAAAATTTACCTGTGACCAAGATTAATCTACATTGACGCGAATAGCGTGTAGAATGGAAATAACTATAAATAGTATGTTTCTCCTTTGTCTACGTATATAAAAAAGCACAATAGCTATAAGTATTGCTGCATAGTACTCTTTCAATGAATAATATTAGCAGATTGACAAGTTATGAGTTACAAACTTTGTCAAACGTAACTAAATAGCAATTAATTTACGTTAACATCTGATTGTAAAATTTCATTTGCTTTTATTATCAAACTTGTTACTATCGTGCAAGCGCGTTTATCAATCCCGATAATCTGTAATTCGTGACTTACAAAATTTCACTAATGATATTACGTATGTAGTTTAATTATGCAACAAGGTCCTGATATAAAAGCCAAATCTTCCTTTAATCTCTTTCAGTGGTTCCGAATCGATCTGAAAAGTGTTCTTTTCTTCGTTTCGTGAAAGTTATTGTTTAACTTGCTTCTCGCTTTAAATACTAAACTCGCATTCAAATCTATTCTTTGACAGAAGGAACAATTCTGAAGGGTTGTTTCAACTTGGTTGCCACTGTGTTTATACGAGCGACTTTGATCAACTTCACGTCCATCACCAGGCAATCAATCGTCCAACCGAAAGTTGCCTACTGTAAACGTAGCTTTATTTAACAAAGCAGCGGCAAAGAATACGCGCGTGCGCGCAGGAAATGTCGGTCACCGGTGTTTTGTTCATAGAAATATGTGTAAAGATAGATTACACGAGTCGTATGTTACCGTGCGCATGATTGGATGCGATATGGAAATAGAAAGAGAACGCTGCATAAAGACTCTTCCTATCTTTGTGTAATCAGACATTGCACACTGACGCCGTTCGTTACTCGGTGTTACACTGACATATTTATTGTACGAATGTGCTTCTATGCAACGTTCTCTTTCCATTGCTATATCGTAGTTTCAGCTTGCTTACGTACTCTATCTTCGTATTTCTATCTTTATGGTTTTGCTTCACCAGACACTCGTAGCGCGTAATTTGTCAGTGAAAAGCGAGAAGTCAAATATAAAAGAGAGCTTGATAAATGAAAGATGGAGTGCGTCACGTTTCTATGTGTCGTAAGCCGACGAAGACATAGGAATTTGACCCATTTTCTTTAGCTCGTTTGTCTTTTGACCGGTAATCGACAAAGAAAAAATGTACTTTTTCATTTCCGGTAACCTCGAATCGAGAGAAGTTATGGGATAGGAAAAGGTTGAATTGCTTTCAAGTGAAATCCAGGAGAATTGGATCGATGAAAGGTACATAATTTCCTTTTCCCTGTTGACGTTTGGTGTTTGATAACCGTTTACTCGACTTTGTCTTCTTACGTCAAGTAATGATAAACGAAACAATGGAATATCTATATGAATGTTTTTAATTGTATAGATATAGATACATTCGTGATTTCTTTTTTAATTTTATTGTTATTCCATGGCTGTGATGTAAGTAAATTTCTTCTTGCAATTACTCGATTTATCGAATTGTTATATATTTTCTAAACGCTGTAATTGTTAAAATAAATGTTAGGATTTCTATACGTGGTTAATAATTTGTAGATTATATCTATGGAGACATCTTTCTTGAAGGTGATAAAAAATATTGAATTATGGTTGTAAAATGATCGAACGAGCACTAAAATTAGACTTTACCCTTCATGGTTGCCAATAATACGAAGCGTGAAAGGAATTTTGATATTACAGAAGAACATAATATGAAAATATGATGATCGATGATACTGGGAAAGTATGAAATATACGAAGAGAATTTAGCCCTCTAAAGTCTTCAATTAAAAGAACGACATTTCTTGAAGATTAAATTGTAGAAAGAACTGCGCAGGTTTTATCGTGACAAGATATCTTGAAAACTTTGTTCTAAGCTTTCCTGGTAGTATGTTACTGTGACTATCAGATCGGGAACCACTGATGCAGATCAAAGTCAATTGGACTGTAACCTGAAGCTTGCAAGCGTCACTCAATCGTTTTCCAATTTCGCTCGGTTATATCAAGATTTTGTCAGTCAGAAATTTCGTCGCCGACGCATAAAACTAGTCAATAACGTTGTCTTTTTTTTTTATATCCAGATACTAAAACTATAATATGGCAGTGGATTAGATTGTTTTACTAAGTTTTTCTTCTATTTTAGAAACAATTTGATATTCTTGTCGATATGTTTCAAATTTCCGATGGTCATAGTAATTTTACGGTTACGTGTCTTATTATAACGGAGATTAAGCTTCGCAAAAGAGGCGATAGCTTTCCGATGGACGGTGCTCGTGAAATTGTATTGTTCAAACGTCTTTCTCTCGATAAAAATGTATAATTTGGATATGACCGTTCAAAAACGCGAAATTAGATATTACAAAATGAAAGAACGATCATTAAATCAATTCTAAATTTTATGAAATCACAAGTATGAAAAAGAAAAAAGAGGGAAGTGGAACGTTCTGCCGGTTGATTGTATATGAGAACAGAAACGAGCTACGATTTAAAATTCGTGTTTTATCTCTGCTTCAGTGACGTACTAACGAGGACGTCACAGAATTGACGTTTTATTTACACATCGCAGTTGTAACTATAATTAATGCAAGTAACGCGTAAACACGTAGCTGTATGGTATGAGAATAACGCGCTGTAAACACGTCAATGGAAGAGCTTCCCTCATGTTGCGAAGCAAACAGCTTCAGTATAATTTGCATTTCATTCAAGATCGAACTGCGAAAACTGCGAACAAGCACAATGACCGATATGCATATGTACGAAAAATTGGATCGACTCGCGTCCCTATGACCTTAGCTCCTCCATATTGACGAAAAAGTGATATTGTATATCACTTGTGTATGATAAAGTGATGATTGTAGCAATGGAAATGTGAAAAATGGGAAAGTTGTAAGAGAGGAAGCAACGGATGAGATAGAAATGTAATTGAATTGGAAGTAATTGAAAGATTAAAGGGACGATAAATGCGGGAAGAATAGTTATGGGATAATGTGAAATAATAAACGAAAATTACGGGATGAAGAAAACTGACATAAATGCTTAAAAACTGCCACTATTAGGAGAAACATATTATAAAATAAGAAAAAGGACAAGGAAAGTAGAATCGTAGATTTCGTGGAAATTTGTAAAAAATCGTAGAGTAAAGGAAGAACAGCTAGTAAAGAAAACACGAAGAAGATTTAGATAGAAATAATCGAACTTTTAACAACACAAAATTTCCAGCAAACAACATATTAACCAAAAAATTTCCCATTAGTACAAGGAAAGTGAATTATTTAAAAAAATTAATCAATCAATTAAAAAAGCTAACAAAGAAAGATATTGACAAAAACCAATCGATAGAATAATGTAATAATAAAAGTGGTAAAAAGTCGTGGGTATATCCAAAATGTAGAAACGGTCGAAACAACTCCATTCTCTCAGCTACAAAGCCGAGTCAATAATACACAAAAAACGGATCGTCTAAAAAAGCTACAGTAGATAAAAACGCAACACAACCAAATAATCAATTCAACGAGAAGAACCAACACGAGCAATGAACATAGTCGACGAGAAACGCAAACTACCCCAGCGTGAAATAAATATCATGTGTACATGTGAAAGATTCAGATTCAAAGAGGGTGAACGGAACACGGGGAGCACGGATAAGCAAGAACTCTGTCCGTATCCCAGCGATAACAAGAACGCTGTGATACGCATGTACATATTTGTGATATGTCGAGCTGTACGCGTGCAACGATAGCGGTATAGGTTGTGCTAATTGCGCTAGTGGAGCAGCCAGTTACAGATCCCATGTGCTAGTCCGGTAGTCATCCCACGGCTCACGCTGTGGTTTATCCTCGAGCGTTTCGAATAAAACGGTCGGCTTAACCGGTCGTTAAATTTGTGGCGATAAGCCGTTTTATGCAGCCAAGAAGATAGCCATCCGCGTGCGTGCAATTGAGCGCCTGCGAACGCTCGTTTACGCTCAATGGCCACGCTGCATCACGGGCTTAATGATGTCAAACGTGCCTCAACAAATTTCAGTCGTATACAATATTTCTGTGAATCACGGCTGATCGATTCGACGATAGTGTTATCATGGAGATTCGCGCGATTTTCAGATGTGTTAAGGGTAACAATGCGTGTAACCTGCTTACAGTGATCAAGGGTTTTAGTGGATTGAATGAATTAGGGTAGCGCGATCGTTTTTCCGATAGACAGAGATCATCTTTGTAAGATGATTATCAGCTATTGAGTTATTACTGACAGAGTTACTAATTTGGATTTATTGCTAGAGATAAGAATAAATTGTTTGCTTGTTTGTGCTTGCAGATTGTATCGGAGACTATAATATTTCTTGCGTTTTAAATTATACGTAAATAACGGCAAATAGTTTTATGATATAAAAGATAATATATTTTTTGTAGATATTTTACTGTTGGTTTATTATGTTCGGCTTACTTTTTGAATGTTCATCCTCTTATCAGCTGTATATTTATATGCATATATTTATACACTTGTTGATACAGTGTTTTTTGTAGAACTTGTTCAAAATGGGATCATAGAGACTAATATTTAGGTAGGTATACTGTTACATAACTTTCCTATATATGTAGCACCCTGTATATTATTGTATAATTACTTTTAGCGTGGTTTAAGTATTTAGTTTAAGACCAACATCGACAAGTTGATTAATCCTCATATTCTCACAGCTATTAGACTAGCGAAATTTGTAAAATACTGTATACCACTAAAATTTCATGTCACGTTATTGTTTTCGCTTTTGTTTCTGTCTGGCTACAGTTTGCTATATCTTACTTCTATAAAGCTTAATGCCATCCATTCTCGGATGCCTTTAGAATTCGACGAATTGATACGTTTAGAAGCTATAAGGAAGATTTATCTATAAAAAAGTTAGCAAACAAGTGGAGTCTGTTAACAGTTGATGTAAGATGTAGAATATTGACGAAACTTCTGCCGTGTTAATTATAATTCTTCTGTAGAATATGATCATGGAATAGTCAGCCAAGTTAGAAAATAATATTCGTATGCTTTTCTTTCGATCGTGAGACGCTGCGATCCTTTATATCTTCTTTTTATCATCAAGTATGATTTATATACATAATATAGTGAAAAATGATTTGAAGAAATGAAATGAAAAATTCTTTTATTTGAAATTGTCAAATCTAAGAAGAAGATTCCATTTTATGCTTTAAAAGCGACGGATAAATTATTGCACGTTCATTTCAATACTCATCTATTCATTCAATGAGATGAATAAATTACTAACAAAGAGCAACATTAAAAAGTGTTCTCATCCAAAAAGGTACTGCAATACGACGTTTAAAGATGCTGGAAACGTTTTTTTAGTTCGTGGTAGAAAAATTTCTACAGTAAAATGGCAAATCGTCGAATAAATATCTTCGGTACTGAGAAAGTATGACAGTACAAGATTGGAAATCCATGCGTACAAAAGTCAAGAATGGATCGTGTATATGAATACAAAGTTTGTATTACAAACTCCAAGTAGATTTTTACAAATACACACGTAGAAAAATTCAAGTTTCGAAATCTTGATTGTACAAAATACCGTCGACGTCTTCGTAAAAATCACGCATGTACAAAAGCTATGTTGCTCGTTATATTCACCAACTTTGCATTTTTCGAACTGACGCGCTTTTGAATTAAGACATTTACCGAATACTCGAGATTTGTTAGGTTTTATACCAAGTCAGTTTTATAGTCTGTTGTTCGTAATCAATTTCATTTAGATCTTCTGGATGTAAATCGTGCCCTACTTTACAAAAAGAGATCTTTTGTAACATCCTACACAGCTTTATAAATATTTCATGACTTACTAACACTTTACTGTGCTCGGTGTTTGCACAAGTTACATTGTACGTCGCTACACACAGGTCCGATAGTTTAATAGAAAAATTTGTGAAACTTTTCAGAGAAATAATCATTTTTAGTATTATTTACACTTTGCTAATGAATTCTCAATAACAGAGTCAATTAACACAGACAAAGAACGTCATTAAAACGCGAATAAAAATCAATTACTGCATTATTAAAAAAAAATCTGTGAACGCAATACAAAAATTTCTTCAACTTTTAAAGAGAAATATAATTCTACCATTCCTAGCTTGTGTCTACGTTAATTTTGAATATCTTAATAAGGATTAATTATTATGAACAGAGCAGGTGTCATTAAAATCTGAATAAAAATGAATTACGATGTTAAAACATCCAGATATTACAAAATAAAAGAAATAATATAATTTACGTTCAGAAGTACGTTAAAAGTATCTCTCTGAGAAGTTGGGAAGAATAAACGATTTGAACGAGCACTACCTCATAAAATATCGAACTTTAATATAGCAGCGCAAGGCTGTTCGCATAATTCGCGCCACCCCCGAGATAATAGAACTCCTGAAGTTCATACTTCCGGCTGCATGATGTAGGTCGTAGCGTGCAATAATTTCGCTCGTCGTGAATTGCAGAGAAACACGTGGGTCCGGTGATAAATGATCAAAGTTAAATGCGTTCCTTTTACGAGTCGTGCAAGTATTAAAGAAGGATTTACATGATCACTGGAACTTTGAACGAGCCAGCTAATCCGCGAAATATATTTCCTTTTACCTTGTGCTTTGTTTGCGAGAATTGAAATTAAACCGATCGACATTTGGATGTCGCGCGTGCGCGACGTTTCAAAAGACGGTTTGTGACAGTAAAGTGATGAATTTTACAGAGTTTCGACGAACACTGGATGGAATAACAGAGATCTTCGAGACAAATGAGTTTTACAATTGTACGAGTGAAGTAGAGAGCAAGGTGACGGTTATCGAAGCTGACGTTGCAACAGATGCGCAACATTGTTGATGGAAATGTACTGAGAAATTAGAAAGAACAAGTGATAGATGTGCTACGAACAAGCAACGATGAGTGATTTAAAATTATGAAATGCAAATCTTCTATAGGAACGCTATGTATGCTACAGGAACGATATTATAATGATGCGAAGCAAATGAAATTTTTAGAATAATTTTTGTTACGATAGATTTGTCTAACGGGTGTTAAAGAAACTAGTCAAATAAATGTGTGCTTCTCTAATTTATGAATTAATTTGGATTGAGAAATGTATGAGCTATGTTATTTCTGTAAATTTTTTCTTATAAAAATTATTTTCTAATATACGTTAATTCTAAATTCTTTATTTTTATCTTACCTATTATTTTTCAACGACGAATAGTTCAATTTGGTCTCTTGAACAATTAATATGAATCGTAATGTACACTTTCTTAAATTAACATTTTCATTAGATATTAAATCACTGATCGTTCCACGTGTTAGAACGAGTTTTTCTGGACACGTGTTTAAAATTGTGAAACACGACAGAGGAATAACGTATCCGACAAAAACGAGAAAAACATTACGATACTTTTAATTGCCAGCCTTTTCTTTATTTTTTCTTTTCATATTTCTTTAAGTTCTTTCTATACACCGTTACCGCTCTCAGGCTCCTGTTATGCATCATTCCTTACTTTCTTAACCGGAAAATCTACGTTGAACCAACGAATTTGCCCCTGTTCTCCAGAAAGTTAAGAACAGAGTGTAATTATGTGTTACTCTTTTAGAAACTTTTTCTTGCCTCGAGCAATTTGCTTAAACTGCAAAACAATTCCTTTACGCGGAGTTAAGATGAAGACATAACAAGAGCATTCATAAAGTCTGATCCACTTTTTTCAGTCGAACATCAACTAAATTGAATGGATTACATTCTCCGTTTCTTTATTGCAATTAAAACGCCGATATTAATGCAAATAAAAAAAGATTATCAGCTTGTTTCTAATTATTCTTTGTTCCTTTCTCTTTTACTTCAAATTTATTTTCATCCTTTAATCCTGACTATGTTTCGATTAAGAGGAGGTTACTTTTAACTCAGTTCTCTCTTTTTTGTTCTTTGTTTATAATTATAAAATAGTCTCGAAGTGAGTATTTAATTTCAGTTGGCAGGTTCGTTTAAAAAGCTCGTTTAAAATTGGATCGATGAAGGACACGAATATTTCAGTGGATAATTGATTACACAGAGAAAATTAAATAAACAAAACGAATCAAAACATTTTTCTCTAAATATCTATCTCAAAATATTATCTATTAGGAAACCAATGGAACATCTAAATACATATCAGCGATGCATAGATCGAATCAGCGTCTCTCGATCTCGTTTTCCTTTCCCTAAAACTTACGCTTCTCATATCATATCATCCTTTCTATTTTGTAACATAAACATCGTCCTATGTTTATTCATCCCTTTCAAAACACCGTACGCTTCTGCGCAAAAATTAAAACAGACGAGAGAAAGGAAAACAGTCCTAAGCAGCTGTAACATTATTTTCACGTAGCTGACACTTGACTAGATGGTTCGAGTATCTACGCATTCCATTCCCCGGAAAGCAACCGGACACAACCTTTTAGACATCACGATCGACATCACCAATACCACCAATGTCGACCATTTTCTCACTCTTTCCCCTACAAGTTTGCCCCTGTCGTAACCCAATGCCTCTAGACTCGCTTCCGTGCATGAGCCAGTGAGATGCAACCCGAGCTACACGTTTCCCTCGCCGCGCGTTTGCCAGTTATCACACGAAAGCTTCTTACCCTACGTAATATTCTGTCCCCCTGGAGAATACACGGCTAAACGGTTTCGTTACGTTATTAATTGACACAAAACTACCGCGTAGACTATAATACCATTACAATACGTGTTTAGATATACCTTTTGACGTGTGCATGTACTCGTGTGTTCTTGTTTGTATGCGTATGTATGTATACGTATGTGTGTGTGTATTCGTATGCGCGTGAGTCAATACACGTGAAACGCGTGGGCGTGCGAGTAACGCGCGTCCGTGAGAGAACAACCGGGGCTTTCCGCGAGAAGCTTCGCATGCCGGAAACGAAGCAGCTTAACAGTAGTATCCGTCGAGTATGACCCTTATGGCGGCCTTAGCCACAGCAAAGCCGGGACTACACGAGTGTTCGAGGCTCGCCGGTAACAAGCGGTTTGATCTTCGGTTACGGAGGTAAACTCTCGAACTTCGGTCGCGTTTCCACTGTGAACCCTTGTCCACATTACACTGTTCTCTGGATTTTACCGTCCTCTGGATTTTACTACTGTCTCCTGGTTTCGAGCGTTTCTACGTAACTCGTTCTACCTTTGCATAAATCAACATTGATTTTTTAATCTCTAGTTGATTACTAAGATCGATGTCATACTTACGTGCTAGACACTCGTGTGGCTTATTTATTTTAGTTCTATTAGTAATAAATATTTAGTTTTTATTTTATCTTCGACGATACTCGTTCACGAGATTGATTGCCAGTTTCTCGCGCACTACCCGAAGAGACTAGGATTTTAATAGGCGAATATCCCGCGAGACGGGAACTCTATCGCGTGCCTAATCAGCTGAGCCAGCCTGAAATACGGACCTACTTGGAGCGGACGCGATCTTCCTACTTCATCGATCCCCGACGATCTTCTCTCGCGGAGATCGCTGTACTTGTATAACGACGCCACGCGATTTCTCAGTTTCGAAGATGATCCCGCGTGTAGAGTGCAAGTTCCAGAAGCTGCGCGAACTATTCGAAGATTCCTGTGAACCTGGACTCACGAGTACACATCGTCGAATAACGTCCGCGTGTTTCGAATCCGAATTGGCATGGAGAAACTTCTCGTTCTTGTCTTTGATTGATCTTCTTCTCTTATGGAAAAATCGAGAACCAGTTCGAGATTTAAATGGAAGCCGAACACGACGTTCCATCGACATGGATGTCTAAGATTCCTGCATTGTATAAACGAACCGTGTACTCTTGCTTTTAGACACAGTTTTCTGTTCCATTGATTTGAATTTTAGTAGGAAGCATCTTGATAGAAATATCGAATGATGTGGAAACGTTATTCGATGACTGATACGAAGATCCAAAGGAATCTTTGAATAATTTCAGCCTCGTATTGGACTGGAAAAAGACCGCTAAGAACGTGTTAGACACAATGACACCGTGACAATATGCATATACAATATCCATGATCGTTAGAATCGTACAATATAGATACACAGTTAACGTCACTAGACGCGAGTACGTATCTCTTGTTTCGTTTGGATCTTCATCCTTGCTTACTTGCGCCTTAATTCGTTTCATATAAAAGTGAGAAATGGTACACAATTGGTCCGGGTGTTTGTTCGTTGGATCTCGTTCACAAAGCGTTTCAAAAGAGAGATGGTCGTGTGTTCCGCGAACGTAAACGGAATTCACGATCCTTCTACGTTTTGTTGGAAATAATTCAACAAAGGAAAGGTCGGTTAATGCGTGGCGCCTTGATCATGGTCGAATAAAACGTATTTATAGGCTGTTCGAAGATACAGAGGAGACTCCCTCGAAACTTCGATTCATCTCTTTTTATTTGATTAAACGTTCGTTACGATGCATTTCGCGTTACTTTCAGATCGTAAAGATCTGATTAAAGATCAGAAAGATCTGAGAAATTCACTTTTGCTCATGAGTTGCAAATATGCAATTGTGCTTTGTGTTTGCCATTACGAATAATTGATTTCATTGTTTCTCATCTTGGTCTAGCTTTTTCGATTTTCTCTTTCACTTTATCTATGTTTGTGAAATTCTGAGATCTAAGTACGATACGACACGACGATCAACAATGATAATTGCAAGTGAATTCAATCGTGAGAAATGGAATTAATAGGTGGCGATTCCTTGTTCCAAAATTTTCAATTTTCCAAATTACATACAATTTCCTTCCTGTACCTTCTATTACGTGATGAAATAAATTTAATAATGTACAAATTAGCAATGTTACGGTCAACGACAAACGATAAATTTTTCATATGAAAACACTTTCTATATTGAATTTCTTGTAAATTGATCTCTTATTGAATTTGAATTGCTTGGATTTCGCAAAACGTCAATAATTTTCCAATAATCCCATTTAATCAACCTACGTTCAATCATTTAAACTCGTCATTAAAGAGTTTCAAGCAATAGAATACGTGTATTTTACCTTTTAATCACTTGTGTCACTTAAACGTGGTTATTGTTATTGCTTTCGGAAAGAACGTTTTCTATGAGCGGCACGTGTCGCCGCATAGAATTGTTAAGCGCACGTCTAACTGCAATTTCGTTGTATTAGAAAAAGTAACGAGGAACGTTAGCTGCATGAAATCTCGAACTATACGGCATCGTATCTTGAAACTATCGCGTCCTTTGTTCCTTGCTACCATAAATTCGCAATAAGCAGCTCGTTCTCTTTTCTCATCTTTCAGAAGAAATGGGATTCCAGCGTTAAACGTGGCTTTTATCGAAGGTATTTGATTTTACGATCAAGCGTAAAATGAGATTCTTTCGAGATTATGAGAAATGTAATTTATTTTATAATAATTAATTTCTACAGCTTCAACGTCAATTTTATCGCCAATCGATTGGCATCGTTCAAAAGAGAAACTTTTATTTATTCATAGATAACGAAGGTAATTGGAAATTCCAAAGAATTTTATTTCAGCTCGTTTTATAGAATGTCACGTAAGCCTCCTCTCATGCACCTATCTGATCCAATTTTCAACAATTACGATGTGTATCATGTAGCGTGTAATCGCATGATCCTAAAACGACAGTAATCTTCGTAGAAAGACATTTAATCTACGGTAGCTGTACATCACCGGAATAATCCAGCAGCTTCCTGTTCAATGTCCTACATATTTCATAAAAACAAAACGCCAATAAACATCGATAAAAGAAACAAAGTTTCGCTTCGTTTTGTACAAATCGAAAGAACTTTCACGTACAATTACAAATTTCTTAAAAAAGAAACGATCGAATCGAATGGGAAAAAGTTAATGGAACAATGCAATCAGCGAAAATAAGTCCTGGAGAAATAAACGAAAAAAATTGTATTTCTAAAGCACGAGTGAAAAAACAGACACTACTGGCAATTAAATGCTTGATCAATATCAAAGGTACTCGAATCACCACGCCGGTACAACAGTAAAACCGAATGGAAAAAAGAAGCATTACAAAATTGCTGTAGAACAATTCACTGGATACAAAGAAACTTTAATTTTTGAAAGTCTGTTAACAATAAGACCGACGGCTATGGATTAATTGAAAATTTATCGATACCAAGCTTCCATTTCTGGTTTCGTTTGACGTGGTAGGTTTCTATATTTTGACACTGACTTAAAATAGACTGATCTTTACGGAACGCAGAGGAAAGCTCGTTTCTCGAGGAATTATTATTATCTTGTAACACGAAAAAGTCAGTTTTAATTTTTTATATTGTTTTTCTTGAAATAACATTGTCACGTTTAGGAAATAAATTTTTCATAATTTTGGAAGGGAAAGATTTTACAAATTAAAGGAAATCTATGAACGATTAAATCATAAGTAGAGCGAGAATGAACCGTGTTCTAGTAACTCGATGAATAAGTATTAAATCTTTTAAGCTTACTTCAGTTTGTTATGTAAATTTATACAAAAAGGAGGTCAATTTTCTATTAAAAACGTAATCCCACTAAATTTTCTTCTACTCGTTGTACAAAGCTTTTTCTACAACGCATCGAATCTTTTAAAAACTTTGAAAAGAGATTTGGTGTATTTCGAACCTGTTCCCTAAACAGAGAATTTCCCTTATGTTGATGCAACACAGTATGCAAAAGTCTTTGATGTAAAACGCCCAGTATTTGTTAACTTTGATATCATTCTTCTGGAAAGGCATTTCAATCCAACAATTAGTAGCTACCCCCTCACCCTTACCGTTATATCGATTAATTTAAATTAATTATTGTTTCGTATGATCTGCTGTGTCAACACTAATCATTTTTTTGCTTATTTCGCTTTTTACATTCTCCTCACTCTCTTCTTAGTACCTGTTCCTAAAAGCTGACTTTCTTGTCATCTTTTTCTCCTAGCTCGTTCTAAGTGACTTCATACAAAATTCCCCACATGGTACGCATTCTCCTAAATCGAGGTCAGGCTTCTACTACAGCATTATCAAGAAATCTGTTGGGCAGGAAAAATCATAAAAATGCATCACCATCCTCTACACCATTATCATCTCTTTTACATAACACGTAGAATCATATCCAAAAGGTATATTTAACTACCCTTATAAAACCAATAACCTAGTTCGTATAAAACTTTCGCAAATTGCAGTATGAGCCTGTGTTCCTATTATTATTAAACATGAACTTTGTCCCTTCTGGCAACACGACCTTCCCCTACACCAAGCCATTTGCTATTTAACACGACCATAGCCGACAACGCCCCTCGATAATCAACCCTTCGCAGAAGGGTCTGATTGCTAATTATCCAGTCACGTGGATACACCAACCATCTCACCGCAATTTCCCTTTCCTCTCGAATATCGCTTTGGAACGAGGGCCACGACAATTCTCCCGACTTTTTGCTGCTATTGACATCACCGGCGAATCACGTCTCGAAAGACCAGGCGGCCATCCGGCACGAGTGGCACGATTCGCCAATTACCAGAAGAATCGATCGGCCGACCGAGCGTGATACGTGCCCCCAGGCTCTGACTAATTAAACAGAACGCGTGGTTGTTGGTCAGATCCCGAGCCACGACTCCGCGATCGCCTCGTTATTCTAGATAAAGGTGGGATTTCTTATCAGCGTCACACCTATGCGTAAATTTCGGTTTTACGCGTCGTTCAAACGCAGAGATTTTCCATCGGTGTGAGATGATTTATCATGATACATCGAAGAACACTTTTTCGCATACTTCCAAGCGACTTTTAACTGTCGCATATGTGTCGCAATATGACCGTGGACGCTTTCATTCAGTTGCACACGGCGTTCGAACACAGAGATTTCTCTGATAGTCCCACCAAGTTCCTATTTCCATTTTGATCGATCTTTATTTCCATCAACTTTCTTCGAATCATCCTTTTCGTTTTTAGTCACAAACCCTCGCTAACTATAATTTTCAGCTATACAGGGAAGTAAGATAGATTGCAAGTTCAGTTCTTATCAAATTTTACGTAAGTGAATTTCTTATATATAAAAGCGTCGAGGTTTGTAATAAAAAAAGGAAGGAGTATTCTATAAAAATCTGACTTGTTGAGAGAACTATATACATATATTAGACGGAGTAGTAAGTTTACTCGTGTTTTCATAAAAGAGCACATTTGATGTTGCTGCTTTTATATGAGATCCGTCTGACCGAGGAGTAAATTTATCTTATTTCTTCATCTCTTTTTTATGGAAAAGTTCAAATACAGTTTCACATTCTCCAAATAATTTATACAATATTCTTCGAAGTGTATATACCAGTGAAAAACGGACGAATCTATTACTTAACTCAATAGTTTCTCGTGTGTCAGTGTGTAATCCGAATCGCGAGTGTATTCTGTTCGTCACATTTTTTACCAGTATGAGATATTTGCATTATGATACATTGAAAAAGCATACTCCTAAACGATTTGCAAGAAGCATACTTCTGTTTTTCTATAAATGATTTTCAAACGCCGAAGAAAACCTCTCCTTTCTTTCGACGACGATGAAAGTATACTAAAGTGCAAAATAATTTATTAAAGATTGCGAGAATTCAGAGAACAAATATCTAACCTCGTTTTACTCAGAAACTATACCGATTAACTCTATAAATTGAAAAGTAATGCAAAATGTGTTCAATGTTATAATCTTCTTTTTTTTAATTTCCTTAAATTATATGGATATTTATGTCATTTTCTTGCTGCAAATAAATTTAGGGAAATAAATTATTCGTTGCTTTGAGAAGTTTAATTATACGCTGTAATTACCTATGCGGATAATAAAATTGAAAAATTTACAAAACTGCAATTGATCAGTTTGTGTTCTGGGGAGCTTAAATAACAAATACACAAAAAGACACTGCGTCTAGTCGAAAATGTCTAGACGTTTATCTAGGCGATAACATCTAGACTTAGACATTTACTTTCGCCGCTCATAGGAAATCCCACCTGAAGATAACCGGAATCGCGAACAGGTACAGTGCCCGGTTTTCTTCCTCCTTTCCCTAAAACACTAACACCAAATGTACGTACGCACGATCAATTAATTTCTAGCTTAATTAAGAGTATTATACGGCTGCGAAGTCTTTAGATACGGAAGCATATACTTTGGACGTATGTACGACGCGAGTGTGTTACGCCTGTTCGTTCATCATTGCATTTACACTGCACGCACGTTCAAATGTGATCGAACTGTCTCATAGTACGACCATTCGTACGATTGCACGAGTTCATGATCGTTGCATCGGCGTGCTTTCGCGTCTCTGGCTTTATCCGTTCGATTATGAAACTATTGCGGATTCGTGTTATGCGTTGAACGGTTATCGGTACACGGAACGCGATCGATCGTTTCGAGATATCGAAATGGTATGCGAGCAGAATCTTAGCTGCTCTCGTTCGATCGTTTACGAGCGTGTGACGTAGGTATATCGGACTAGGAAGCGAGAACAGAGTGATTGTTATGGGGTTGTTGAATCACGCTATCGACCTATGGTTCCGGAATAACGTGTGCTAGGTACTGAAGGTCGTGGGTGCATTGTATATTCAAATAGCGAGCGAGGTTTTAGAAAAATTCAGAATAATAAGACCATCGACTCGAAATCTAAATATCTGTTTCTCGTTTCAGATTTCAATGAAATCTTCTTTTATAGATATCGTAACAGAATGCATTTTGATTTTTCAAGAAATTGGAAAAAATTCAGAAATGTTTAAAAGTAAGAGCGTTAAATTCCGATCAATTGATTTAATTTTTCTCTTCATAAAAGAAAAAGTGGCAAACATTCTTTCGTTAATTATATTTTCCAAAAGATACCAATAGCTATGCAACCGTCTTATATTACACCCCATTGTATGATAACCGTTTCAAGAATATACCTACGTGCCGCATCGCGTAGCTATCGAGCGTTTAATTATCTTCTATCGTACTATCAGCGTATATAGTGTCCACTAGTTACGAATACTACGTGATGCACGACAACAATCGTTAACTTTACTCACTGATCGCGAATCTTCGATAGAACACACCCTTAACCACCAGGAATAAAACGTATAAATTACCAACGTGTAAAAAAACAAGTTTTCCCTCCACGATTAATCGTGTAAATATTCACAGAAAGATTCACTCGCCGAGTTTCTTCGAATTAACGTAAATGGAAACTCGTTGAATCGCGGAATTTTCTAGTTTCGCGACATTCGTGTAACGCGCGGGAAGAATAGAACGGAAGGAAGTACGTAATGTATTGTCCACGTAATATCTTGTCACGCGAGTTGACGTGATATCGACTTTTGCGTCTTCATGCTCTACCAAACGGAATATATCGTGTTGTAAAATGCGGGGAACACGTGATCGACGAGAACTTTACCTTCGTATTAGATCGAAGAGCGGAACAGATTCGAAGTTACGTTATTTCAATGCAATTCCGAGATAAATCGTAATCTACGTTATTACTCGTATAGTACAGTAGAAATAGGATTTCTATAGAAAGACTTATGTTCTGAAAAACAATTTGGCAGGACCTTTTCTTTTTTAACTCTTGATATGTTGTACGTAATAAAAATTGTAATAAACGTAGGAAGATCGAATGGCTAGTATTTGTAAAAGGATTTCTATTGGTTTTTCCTTAGTAAGAAAATTCTGTTAAATTGAGATTTCTTGGAAATCTTCAGATGTTCTGCATCGTTTGTCTTCTTTCCTTTTTCTACAAGATTTCTTAGTTTTCGGGCAGTTAAATGCTTCTATCTTATTGACAATGAATTATTCTTAAAAATTAATTTTTAATTAATTTTACTATCTATAAGACTCAACGAATGGATTTAATTTCATATCTGCATGCATCGTTTATATATTGCAAAATTATAATTAACAGTCTTTTAGACAGTTGTACTATTATACACACAATTATTCTAAGCACAATAAATTAAATTTCCTCTTCTTTATGTTACAATTTCAAATTATATTCAGACACTGAGATCTAATATGCGAACATTATTTTACAACTCGTCTAATTATCAACAAATAGAACGTTTCCAGATATTTTACTAAAGTTCGTCAGAAAGAACGATTAGTTTTTGTTGCTCTTTAAATTGCATGTATTATTAATTGAAATGTCAATTCCCCAGGCAAATCCAGAATAAGTTGGAATTACGTCAGCGTTGCTTTTTATTGCTTTCGCGGGATCGATAAACGGTTGGATACAAATCACGGAATCCATGTTTCCCTGGCGAAACTATCGTCGATCAGACAAATATCATCGTGTTCCCCGTGAATCGAAATATCGGTGATTGGTGAATCCATTTTCCTTTTCGCTCCTATTCGTTCCTTTACGCCTTCTCGGAAGCGATTGATTTCGATGTGCATGAGATGAGCGAGATTCTTTCCTCTTTATTTTTCAATCGTGCCTGCGCGATTTGCTTCCCACCATTTCTATTTTCGAACATTTTTCTCGATAAACTACCCTTAACGTTGTACGAGCTTGTGCTTTCAGGGGGCACTATTCAGAAATTCGTGCGATTTAATTCGGAAGAAGCACATAGTTACTTGTTAGTTACTCGAACTTCTTTAAGTCATTTTAATTCCGTTATTAAATCTGACGTAGGTCGATGCTGAAGATGAACGTGTTAGAGTGGAAGTTTCTTAAATACTATGTTCGATGGTCGACTATAGTAGTGGCTAATAAAATTATACGATTTCCTAAAAATACAATTTGTTGAATTTATTTAGGAATTCAAATATCGTAACACGTACTGGAAACGTAACAATTGGCTACACTTTATAATAAAAAATGAATGAAATTAGTAAAAGAATCGATACGTATGATATAGAAAAGAAACGTTTTAAGTATTTCTTTATATTTAATATATATCGATAAGTAGAAGCTTTTGTATTAAAGTTTGATTTACGATTTTCTTAACTTGAAAATTTTGTCACTTGTATCACTTTCTTCTGCAAGTCTTTTAAATGACGCAGTCGATCATTGGTCACGTAACAATTGAATCATCGATTAACATTGAACGTAAAATATTAATATTTTTAAGATAGTACAATTTTAATAGCCACTGTATAAGATTAAGTTAATCGTCCAGATGTATCGATAGATTGGAATCTCGTGACTTGTAAGTACATCACTTGCATCGATAAACACTACAAGTATCCTAAGGAAGCCTTCCGTCTTCCGTGTGATTCTAATACCTTTTAAGTACAAATGCACACTGTTTCGCACATCTCTTTATTTACGCGCTATGTTATAATATCGAATTGCGTGTGCGTGAATGCGGGCGGAAAAGCCACGAGAGAAAAATGGTGAATGGAGACGCGCGGAAAATCGAGCGTCACTTTGTTCATTGTGGGAACCTATGAAAGACTTGTCGTTCCCCTGCATGTATTGGGGAAACGTTAATTGACCGAATAATACTTAGCCTCGTCTCGCGAATTCCCTCGTCAGACCGCGCAGGCACGCGGCTCCTACTAATACTACCTTAAAGCGTATCGATTATTCAAGCACCATCTAATTATACCTATGATCTATTTTAATTAAGTGTAAGCCTCGTTTATTTTAACGTTCGATGCGTCCGCCGTTTTGCCATAGTTATTTGTCGTAATTTCTAAACGGCGGCCTCGAAATCGATCGAATCGTCGATCACGATCACCGATCGATCTGCTTTTGGATTCGTGCACCCAAAATTCTCATCATCTACAAGTATATTGCTTGGCCAAGCGTCAGTGACGTTGCACTTGCTGAATTGACTAGTACCATAGTTCATTATGTCGTTTATTATATCGAAGTTCGTAATTCGGTCCTGCGCGTCTATCTCGGTCTTTATTTTCGCGGTCGACGCGAAAATGGACCACGGGGACGTGATTTACGCCCGGCAAAGCTTCACTCCCGCTTTCTTCTATCGTAGTATCGTATTACATTAGTATTGACTGGATGCGCCATATCGGATGGCACCACACATATGGTTACACGTTACGCGCGAAATCGTGCTTAAATTCGTATGTTGCTTCGCTTTACAGTCCATTTGTACGCGTACAACGTACTCGACACTCGCTAGCGAAAAGAAGCATTGGAAAATGTCCTGATAATAATTGTATCGGGTTGTATGGTCACTGGTATTGAACTGTTAAGATAACTTCAAGGAAATGGTGTTTTCCTACTGGTAGAAGTCGAGTGATATAAGTTCGTGATTGTATTACACTTGGTTCTTTTCTACGTTTTACAGCTAAATTGTGGTTTTGGTTTCATAATAATGTATAAAATTAATACTTGTGAGTCGTTTCTCTAGACTTACGTCACTCGGTTCCTTGTCGAATTCTGTGCAGGATGTTAAAAGATTCTTCGATATATTTTTAACTTTCATTTTATCTACCGATCTGAAAAAGATCTGTGCGTGTATTATAATTCAACATATTAAACGAAGATGAGACTCCCGCTGTTCGAAATACAAATTTTGTGAAAAGAAAAGAACATATCGTACGAATGAAAACAAGTTCTAATTTTTAGGAAATGTTTTTACAACCTGTCATTAATAGTGAAAGTTACACTTCATCAGCCATTAACATCCTGCGCATAGAATATGCCGGAAAATCTATATTACTAGAACACAATATAAACCAATTACGACAATGCTCAACATACTCCGCAAATCAGGTTCTATAAATTACTTAATCCTACGACTTGACCCAATCTCCGAATCTCGAGTACGCCTTACAAAGATTTTCGTGTCCTCACTTTATCATTATACTCACTGCTGTGGGTCCCTGAGAAATGGTGGTCTCCTTGGAATCCTCGACTTCCTTCAGTTTCTCCTCTGCCTTTCGTTCCTTCAACGCTTTCAGCAACTTCCATTTTGATCCAGGTGGACCAGGACTCACCTGGCCCTCTTTTAACGTCGCATCCGAGCTACCGCACGACGAGGAATCAATTTTGATTTTCGGCAGGCTCAAGGTCGCCGTGGTAGCCGTTTCTGCACTACCGGCTCCATCGCGCTCGAGGCCTTCAAGGACAGTGCTCTCTGAATCCCAAGCACCCGGGATGCTGACAGACACCTCGCTAGGCGGTACACTTACGCTACCTTCTCGAGAGATTGGTTCAGAGCCAGGATGGATTTTTTCGCCGTGTCGAAAAGTCGAGCCGCTCGAACTGCGTCTCGACGGTTGTTCGTCGACGTCCTTCGGCAATTCCTCTTCTTCCTCCTCGTCCATCGATTGGACGGGACTATCAGGACCGGAAGTTTCTCCAGAGGAACCTTCTTCCATAGCAGAGGACAGTTTCTCTTTCTTAACCTCCTCTTCGTGCGCCCAAGTATGATAATCGGTCACCCTCGCAAACACCGCTTCGATACTCTCCGCAGATTTTCGCTTTGGAATAGGTTTCTCGTCTCGATACCTGTCTCGTTCCTCCATTCGACGATCCTTCGCCATCGTTCCGTTAATCTTACTCGTTCGTAGCTCTTCTTTATCCTCCTTCGCCTGCTCTTTCGATATAGTGCCAGCCTTCATCTTCAGTTCTCTCAGGACGAAAGACATCTTCTCCTTTACCGTTTCGTCTGGTTGGTACTGATCAGTCTCCTCCGGTTCCTCTACCAGCACCTCGCCCATCTCTACCTCTATCTGCGATTGCCTCTCAAGTTCCTCGAGCTTCCTCAACTCGTACCGGTACCACTCGTCCTCGGAGTCGATCGAGTCCTCCGTACTTTGCCGCCTGGATGAGACCCTCGACGTACTTCGATAGGAATGCGTGCTTCGGTTATCCTCGTCCAATTCACCCGGTCTTGAACCGGTCCATGGAATTTCGAGCGACTGCTGATGCCGCGGCAGGAATCGACTGCCTGGCGTTTGACCCTTCGTGCTTGACGCGGATGGGCTTCCTTCCGACGGTGGAGCCTCCTCCGATATGCTGGTTACCAATTCGGGAAGCCTGGTGCTGCTAGATTTCTCGCTCCTCTCGCTTTTTTCCGACATATCTTCCGGGTATTCAAAGCTTGTTTCCAGAGTTTGGACGGTACCTTCGTCGGACTTCTTCTCGGTGCTGCCCTCTTCACTGGGAGGCTGTTCATCGGAGACTGTGGAGGATTGTCTCTGACGATACTTGCCTAATGCTCTAGACACCGCAAATTCCATACTTGCACCACCCATCAGAGTCACAGGAGGAAGTTTCGGAGCCTTTTCGTTGGGAGCTTCGTCGGAGCTACCAGCGGATCGTTTGATGTCCCCGACAGTTTGAAATATCGATGAACCGCCAGAACCAGAACCTGTGCTCTTCCCAGATGTTTCTTCTTCGAAGCCACTGATCTGTTCAGGAAGTTCGTGATCCACATCCTTCTTTTGATCTTTCTCTTTGGCCCAAGCGTCTTGAAGAGCTTGCTGTTGTAACTGCTCCTGATGCTGTTGAATTTGCTGTTGGAGAGCTTGCTGTTGCTGTTGTTGTTGTTGTATATATTCTTTCTGTTGCAGAGGTAATGGCTGAGTTGTCGGTTGCTGTTGCTGAGGAACTGGTTGGGGCACCTGTTTACGTTTCGTGCTAGTTGTCTTTACCTTGGCAAAGAATGGAGGTTCTTGATTTACGTCCGACATCACGCTGTCTTCGTCTTCTGACAGGCCACTCTGTCTACCACTACTCCATTCGGTTTCGGACTGTTCAGGATCCGATAAAGATTGAGATTGATGATTTCGTCTTTTGGCCTTCTGAAGAATTCCGGATACGGTGGACACTAAAGTGTGTTTCTTCTTCTTCCTGGCTGCCTGGCCTCTTCCACGACCTCTTGCAATACCTGCTTCCTGCGGAAGCCTCTGCTGTTGTTCCTGCGACATATCCAAATCTTCCCTCCTTACTCCACCAGGTAACGAGTGACTCCTGTGTCGCTTGCTCAAGTGTAAATCAGGTAACCAATTGCTCATGGAGCTCATCGCATTTTTTAAGGACGAACCGCGTTTCATCTTCTTGCCAGCTTTCGCATTTTCTATCTCGTGGTCCTTCAAATTCGACGCAATACTAATATACCCTGATTGAGATACTATCACGCTCGAAGCATCGTAATATTCTTGCTGATGTTGCGTTTGATCAATAGGCATTCTTCCTGTTTCGTGGTCCTGAATGTATTGATGTTCTCTTTGCCGTTGTCTCTGATATCCATCCGTAAGTTGTGCGCTTTCGGAACTACTCAACCTTTGACTGTATGGCTGGTACTGTTGCTGATAAGCTTGTGGATAGTTCTGATTCGCATACGTGTGATGATACTGATGTGCCTGATACGTCGGTGGCTGAGGATATCTTCTATCGGTGTACGGGCTTTGGGCATAGCTACCGTCCGATGTTAGCGATCTGATGCTGGAGGACGTCGAATCGTGAGGTATCTGGTCTTCCATCGAATTTAGCCACGAAGTCTCGTTCGTTTCCGTTCGCGGCAGATTCGCGCTAGTCGGATAATAAGATAGTGCGTCCGTGATATTCCCCGTGGGGAACATTGTGCGATACATGGCGGCTTTGTACCCTTCGTGGTTTGTCATTCCGTCAGTGTACGCGCTGCCTCGTGAAGGTTTCTTCAGGTGACCTCCTACAGCGGCCGATTCCGTATATTGAACAGCACTATAATTATCCTGGTAGCTGTTATACTGGTCCATTGCATCTGGATAGTAAGCAGTGGTCGTAGTTTTCGGACCATAGCCCCCAGCGCTGCTGGTATAGACGCTCGTGATGGCCTGTTGTCGATTGCTCCCAGCTACGGAATAAATGGCAGGTTGCTCAGACCTATACACATAGTCGATCGTGGTTCCAGGCGGTACGGTGTCGTAAGTATGCTGTAAAGTTTGCTGGCGACCTCGTTTCTTTGGACTCTGACAAGTGGTCGCGATGGGTGCTGGAGGAGGTACAAAACTGTACTCCTCTTTGGTGGTCGGTGTCTTTATCGACGTGTAGCCTGACAAATGATTCATGGCTGCGGTGTAAGAGTGGCTCGTAACGGTATAAGTGGCGGTGGTAGTACTCGTGAAAGCGTCTCTTCCTTCCGGCGTATCGTACAGCGGTTCCTGCGTAATGACCGAGGTTGTGGTTTCCGGAAGAGGTGGAATTGGACTGGCAGATCTGACCGTCGTTGTACTTGGGATTAAAGTTGATCTGGGATGATCTACCGAATACGAAGTGAGCATCTTGGTGATTGAACTTTTTGGCGAGCTCGGCGACTTGTCCAGGCTGCTCCACCCACTCATTGAAGATAGGCCGGAATCAGACTTGGCTGCAACGATGTTGGCCACGCTTGGCTTGGCTGTGTGCTTAGGCGAGACTCGTGGCGACTTAGGCGAGTGAGGAGTTCGTGGACTTAGGCGACCTTGTTCCAGGGAAACCAGTTTCTCCGTGCTCCTCAAAAACGTAGGACTCTGAGGTCGTTTTGTTTCAGCTTCTCTCTGATCAGGTCCTGGCATCAGGAAAGGCTCGGTTGAGTCTCGAGGAGCTGGCGGAGGCGGCGAGCTGGGTGACGGACTTGGAGGAGTTCTACTTTCCTGGAATTCCAAATTCAGTCGAGCAGTGCTACCGAAGTAACCGTCCTGCCTGGTTCGAAGACTCTGCACACTGTGGACGCTATGGACACTATGGACGCTTCCCGCAGAGTGAGTAGGAGATGGGATTTTGTCAGCAGTGGTGCTGTAAATGGTGGGAGAGGCGCAGGTGACAGCCGCGAAGCTTTCGGCCATAAGATCGGTCAGTTCTTTGTTCTCCGCGTAGCCTTTGGCGAAGCTACCGACGTCAATAGGCAATTGGATCACTGGCTCTGGACTCTTTTCCCGTACAGCTGTTGCGTAGCTACCTAGCCTGGGTGGAGTGTAAGTACTCGAAATGGAATCTAAGTTCGTTCTGGACGTGGACGTAAGTCTTGGCGAAATTGATCGGGTTGTGAAGTCACCGTCAGTGGCTA
The DNA here is from genome assembly GCF_024542735.1 of Bombus huntii. Lineage (NCBI taxonomy): Eukaryota > Metazoa > Arthropoda > Insecta > Hymenoptera > Apidae > Bombus > Bombus huntii. The sequence continues at coordinate 17,861,963 of NC_066239.1, forward strand.
GACCACTATCTGTGCTCACTCTGGAGATCGATCGACCGGTCGATCCAGGACTTTTCGAGAAGGTCCAACTATCGACATCGGTTTCGGCGTAAATCTTTCTTAGCTGCTCGTCTATACTACTCGCTTCTTCCGCCAATTTAGCTTCAGCTTCGGAACTATATTGTCGTTTCGGAGAGTCCATTAACTTCGACTGTAACTCTATCAAGTTCTGAGAGTCCTTTTGTAATTTATTGGTCAACCTGTCCAGTTCGTGTAATTTTTCCAGAGCGACTTGGTCGATGGAACTGAGTCTAGAGAGCTGGGCCAAATCTTGTTCGCTGACACAAGGCGTATTGCCACGATAACTTTTGTAATCAGCTGCACTAAACACTTCGCCCTCGTCCTCGTCCGCTTCGTCTTCCTTTTTCGTCACTGATTCCTGAATTTCTTCCTTCGTTGGTTTCGTAGTCAATTCCTCGAGTTCCTTCTCTTTGGTCATAGCTTTGTCGAACATGTTCGACTCCGCCTCTTTCTTTCCATTCACATCCTCATCCTCCGCCTCCTCCCAGATCATACCCAGTTGCGACGTTGGTCTGGACGTGTCGCCGCAAATTAAATCCTCCCTGTACGCGTTGTTCAAGCTTCTGTAGAACGCCTCGTCTGGAATGTTACTCTCTTCCGCGAGAGTCTCCAGAGTGTCCAGGTTCCTCACGTTTCTATGCATGTCGGTAACTACCGCGGCAGCGGTTGAGCTGTCCTGCGTGAGTCCGTGCATTCTCGCGATCTCCTGCTGGGCTAATTTCTCTCTTATCGCGTTCGTCTCCTCTATACCCATGGTGGCGCCTATGCTCTTCGCGATCGCGTCCAACTCGCCAACGGTGCTCTGTTGATTGGCTAATGTCTCCTCCACCACCACGTTGGCAGTCTCGTGAGTGCCACCGCTCGCGTAGAATTCGATCAATTGACTGATCACCGTTTGTTGTTCGTATAAGAGGCCCTCTAACTTCTCTAGCCTCTCCCACATCTTGATGTATTCCTGACTGAGCAGGTCTAACGCCCTCCAGGCGTACCTCAGCTCATTCTCCAATGTATTCAACCTCGTGCCGAGTCTCTCCATATAGTCTCCGATTATGTAATCGATGTTGCCATCCGTGGTGGTACTGCTGTAGGCCGGTAGGGCTGGCGAGTGTGCCCTTGGGCTGGTTGGGGCTGGCCCACCCAGCTTCGTCGAATCCATTTTCATCTAAGTTTGCGTTTTTATGACGCAATACGTCGAGTCGACCTCGTGTCTTCTATGTTTCGACGAACCTCCAAGTATGATATTTAGGCTGTCGATGATCCCTGAGGCGATTCATCATGCATACTGTGCGACTCGAATGAAAACAGAATTACAGCGTTGCCTGTGGCCCGAAAAGGAACATGATCGACACTTCAATGCATCTAGCGCAGACTTTCGACATGATCGAACTACGGTAATTCGATGCACTGTTATCGATTCCCATGTTGATTGTCCTTTTCCGTTTCTTTCTTTACTTGTACTTTTTGCCTCCTACTGTTCACTTTACACACGTCGATCAAACTGTACACTATGATTCGTTCACTTGCTACGTTACGCGTAATATATATATTATATATTGTCACTCTGTCTCTCTGTTTTCTGTCCTCCAATCAACTCGTCCCTTTGTTTTTTCTATTACACTATAGCTGCATACACAAAGTTTGATAATTATTGGGCGCGATCTTGACGAACCATACGAGATCGCGCGGCACTCTGCAAATGGCACTTCGTAACCAGTCTCGTGCATTCATGCCGCTGCCGCTATCTGTAAAACAGGAGCAAACGAATTGCCGTGGCTTAGTACGAGACATGCTCGTACTGAGTCACCGCTGACACAGTTTCCATGGTGCTACATTTATCCTATCGAAAGTATGTTAAAGTTTGTTAAGAAACAAGAACTTCAATCAGAAAGATGCACAAGACACTGGCTTATTTCCCACGAACACCGAATCAATATACATCTCCTGTATATTTGATTCAGCTTCCTCCATGATATACCTGTTTTCTTCTTTTTAAATCAATGACACAAATCAAACCAATGGAAAATTACCAAAAAAAAAAAGGAAGAGGAAAGAAAACGTAAAACATTTTTGACAATCGATATAAACGTAATATACATTACGAGATCGCTTTAAGAAACCTTTTTAAGGCGAAACAAACACAAAATGTCTTAGCCTAAACTGAAAAACACCGGAGAGTCTCTGTTCTTATCGTGTCACTAATAAAATGTTATCGATATGTAATAAAGAAAATTATGTATACGAATGTATAGAATAAGAAGTATGAAAAAGTACGAAACTTTATCAGATTGTCAGAGCAGAAAGTGCTTTCCGTGAATCCTCAGAGAGCATCCAAACTTTATGAGACATTTTGACTATCGTTTAATCATGTACGTTACACAAGTCTTCATTTCGATAACTCAATCAACCTAAATATCGTGATAATAAAATTAGTAAAATATGCCTACTGTAGCATCTGTGTTACTATTTTCTCGATGAAAAATCAGCTCTAACATCGGAATAATTTGAAGCGGTAAGGCTTTATTCAAATATTTAGCAGTTCGATGGTAAAATTCGCACGCGCCTTATCGAATTCGTCGTCCAGGATCTGCAATCAAGGCGAGAAGATTTCTTAGGCAAGGAATATGGATTAGAGGCCATTAAACGCGCGCTCAGGTGCTTCGAGAGCTCGTGCATAATGAAAGTCTGCATCGTGGAGCATCGATACGGAAAAGGTGCGCGTGGAGTAATTGCTGCAGCTTGGGAATCATATTTTCATTAGCATCGATTTTGCTTTACGGTTACGTTGAAGTGCTTCTGATTGTTCGACAAATGGAGCAATTGCACTTCGAAATGAGTAATGGATAAGGATATTTTTCATCATTATAAAGTTTGAGAAAGAAATATGCATTTTTCAAGATTTTTTATCTCCTTGATCGACGAGGATCTTTCGCAAATGAGGATTCTTTTCTTGAAGAGGAAGAGATTGATTGTTGAAGGTGTTATGAATCTGATATTACATGGACGAATATATATCAATACAAGAGGAGCCAAGATAATATTTTTTGAATAGAAATTTTGATAATTAATAGTTGGTAATTTTTGCATAGAAATTGTATAGATTTCCAGTAATTTTTGGAAATGTAAATAACTTTTTTTCTTTCTTCACTTTTGAAATTTACGTTGTTACGCTATTCTACTAGATTATTCTAGCAATCTTTGTTCATTACAAGCCACGCGTTTCAATCGATAATAAATGCTAGCTGCATCAGGTTCGCCTGTATATCACGCGAGGCGATTGATCTTGCGTTTCCCTTTAAGCAACGCGAAGGAACACGAGCTTCGATCACTTAGGAAATATTGTCCTGTCGGTTGATATGATTTGATCTGCGAAAGAAAAGACAATGGAAACAAACACTTTCACCTGGAAATGGCAGTGCATGCGTTACAGTGCGAACGATTTTCTGCGCTGTCATCGTTGAAACGCAAATTAGCTGACGCGAGCATGCGATTTTCCGACTGGTTTCCTTTCTTCTATGTATCCATCGAAACAGATACGCCACAAAACTACCCGACGTATCGCACGGACGAGTACAAACAGCTTCTTCGCAATCTCACGACGATATTACGGTTCTATGAAACGAATTTACGTGATTGCACTGGAAGTTTAAGTTTCACGTAAGATTTAGTCTTTTTGCTTTTCATACAGTTCGTGATGTTACGTCCGGTGACTCTTTACGTAACCCAGAATCCATCCCTCGGTCGAGGCGGCCACTAGCTGTGAAAATATAATTAGTCGGATCGCAATAACCCTAAGGAACTGTCATAAAACTAAGCATTTGTATTTTACCATTAGGGCCCTTAATTGTTATAAAATATATTCAAGTCGAGACGTTCCTTGTGGTTATTGTTCCATCAGGTAAAATATGGCAAGGTCGGATTTTTCCCATGTTCAACGATCATTTCCACCCACAAGCGACCGGTGGTGGGGGGGGGGGGGGACCAACACCCAGTAATAGTTTTCCTCTGCGACACTATCGTCACCGAATTTCATCGGTTTGTCGTTCTTAGATCAGTCAACATCTTTTGACTGGTTTTCCATCTTTAGATTAATCAACATCTCTTGACTGGTTTTTCATGCGTTGACCAGTCAATGTTTTGATTGGTTTATCAACCTTAGATCAGTCATCTGTTTAACTTATATCTATAAGCACCGAGCGTAACTGTCTATGTCTACAAAGTTGTTGGAATAAAGTGTATATTATAACCTGTTACTTCAGTGTTATAATCAGTTCAACCACCTCCATTATCCTCAACGAAATAGGGTATCGATCATTTTGTGGCGTCGATTATCTAATCGTAACAGGAATTTACGACTGCCGCTGACGCGCTTCCTCGCGAACGCGTCTCTCCGCGAACGATCGAACAAGACTTTTAGTCTCGGAATTTATGGTTTACGTTAGCTGTGAGACTTTCGAGTCACAGTTGATGATTTTCGTGCATAATTTGACACAGTTTTTTAAGATTAGAATGGAGCTTAATTATCGTGTTTTAAAATATCACTTTTTAATCATTTTTAGATGCTAGTTGAGATTCTATTTTTTTTCTTTTTTGGCAATATACGATCGTCCTTAAATTAAAACCAGCATTTATTTAAATATAAGGCAATCTGTATGAAAATATTAAAATACTCGTGAGCCAGCCTCTTTCCCAAGAAAGCGTTTAATTTCTTTACAATTTTGTTTTCATTATGTCTCTGCATGATTATATTTGTTTAAAATGATATTTACACTTTGGCATCTTGATAGATGAATATTGAAATAAATATAATACGAGCCGTGTTTGCACTGCAAATATCAGAAAATCGATAACCACCCTTGTAAATATACGAAATATTATGCAATTGCTGGCATGTAAACATAGGAAACAGACGAATCTACCGAGAATTTGGCCGATATTCACTTCACACACACATTTAAGCAAAGTTGACGATTATTACGCGTTACGCGTGTTCTATATCGACGTCCTCGTACGAATCGATAGCATTCCACGATGCCATTACGACAAGTGTTCTGTTGCTAAACGCAATTCGATCGATCGGCCAGGTATTCTACATGTAAACCGTGACGCTGGAACATCAGTCGTACAAAAAAAGAAAGAAGAATCGGAAATGGTATTTGCTGTTAACCTACTTTTTTGCATATCTCTTTGAGCATCTCACTGTATCGATGAAGCTTAATTACCGATATAGTGCCCTCTTTTCAGTACACACGTTCTGTGCAAATTATCGGTACAAATATGAAAGTTGGAGCTGTCCGATTTTCTATGAAAATAATCCAGAATATTGATCAATTAGAAACTTTCCTAAAGGCGTAAATATATCGATTTTTCTACTATTATAAAGATGTAAGTATCTCAAGTATCAAAGTAACTGTGTTCGATAAAATTATTGAGTTAATAATATTACCAATCTAAATGGCAAGTTAATTTGTCTTTTGTAATTGACAGGTTAATTAAGTGTCTTTGCTTTGTAATTCGTAAGTTCTTCTCTATCCTGCTTACATATATGTACACACGCTGTACACAAGTTGCAAATTAATATTCCAAATAATTTAAGAATATATGATTTTTTTTTTGAAGATGTTACTCTGTCATATATTTCGTTCTACATTATTTCTAAATATTACTGTAATACTTCGAATTCTAATTTTAATATTATTTTAATTTTAATATTCTAATTCGAATATTACTGTAAAACTTCGAATCACGTTACTTCGCACACAATTCGAAAATTAATTGTAAACTTCTGAAAACTAAAACTTTAAGCTTAAAAACGTTACATATTCTTGGAGGTATTAGTTTTTACCAACCAATTTCTTTCCAGTACTCTCAACGAGCTTTAGAAAATCCTTTAATCTCCGACTAACAACTTCTTCATATTACGTATACATATATTACGTATTCCACGGATAGTCCACGATTAACCCAATTCAGTTCTAATGTAAGGACAGAGGAAGCAGGCTGGATAAAAACTGAGGGTAGATTAAATCGAGAAGTTTTGATAGCCCGATATTATCGTTCAAGGAACTTGTGTTCTCGTTTTCGAAAAGTACCGTATCAAATGCCTTTCAGATATTGCAACCTGCTCGAATAAAGGCTTAGGCTTAAGTAGACTTAAGGTTACCAGACGTATCACGATTTTACTTTCACGATTTTACTTTCACTCGAATTTCTTCTACACTTTCCTTCTTCTTTCGATGATTAGTCGTTGTTGATAGAATTTCGCAGATGTAATAAAAATCAGCAGCGCTACGAAAATAGTAGAGTCGCTGTTGAGAATCGGGAACTTCCCATGTTTTTGCTTCCAACTTTCCTTTTCATTTCGCTTATCTGATTTCGCGATGGTTACGACAATATCGTGTAGCTTTTCCGCGAAGTTTCAAAGGGAGCTTCTTGCTCCAGAGAGTCAGACTTCGGCAGAAAAAGTAAATGGAACATGGCACGATAAGTGGCTTTTGTGGGCGGTTCGCAACTGCGCCGGATTTTATTTCGATCTGATTTAAACCTCGCTAACTTTTAATTCGGTTAACCTTAAAGCTACGTAACCAGTTGATGACGAACCGAGTGGGCGATGTCAAATTACTTTAGCTGATTCGGTTGTACCTCCATCGTGTATTGTTCCTTCACTTCTTTCGCTTCTTTCCAAGTGCGATGATTTCAGTTTTGCTTTGTCCGTGTATTACATAAAAGGATGCGGAAAGAATAGAATAAGTTGAACCTCGCGGATGGAAATATTTCCTTGAAATAGCTTGGAACTAGTTTCTTATGCTAGCAATTTTTAGAAGTATGAAAATCTAAAAGAAAAAGAAAAAAAAATAAATAGCATCGACTAAGTGGAAACAGACTCTTAGGGAATTTTTCATGCAAAAACTTGAACCGGTAGAGAATTTTTAAAAATTGCGTTTTAGAATTAGAGGCCGAGTTGTCAGTAGTTTTGAGGAAATTTTTACTTTTTAAAAATTCTACAGACTTTACATCAACGTGCCACCTAAGATTATGTAACGCTTTTGTAAACGTGTGGCCATCTGGGTTAAATATTGCAATACCTTGTTGTACCTGCAGGAAGTAGGTTACATCGTCTGTCTCATTAATAATTTACCTTTAAACTCTCACCCTCTCTCTCTCTTAAGGTCGTTTCGTACTCTACACATTATGGCCATCTCGTAAAAAACTAAGACCTCGTATATAACGGCCAAACTGCGAAACATTAAAATTGCGAGTATCAAACTAAGCTACCAAAACCTCGGGACTTTGTATTAAATCGAAAGCGTAAAACTTTCAGATTACTGCTTACTACTATCAAATCACGGTACCAGAAATTTGATATACGTAGAACTTTACAAAATGATCGATATTGCGATCAAAATTGTACAATATTTTGATCATTATTTACCATCAACCCGAGGTACTAAAATTCCATGTCCAACGTTTAAAATAAAAAAAATTGTTATTTATTATCGAATCAAAGCATTGGGTATTGCATATAGATCGTCGTGCAATTATAAATATTGTTTCAAAATCGTGAAATAAAAAAATTCCTACTTCCTATTCAACCGAGCTACTGAGATTCCCCATACGACGTTAAAATTAAAATATTTTGGATTATTTTTTTTTTTTAGATTATATTATTCAGATTATACTAAATGATTAGGATATTAGAAATTCTGAATGCAAGGGCAAAATCAGAAAAACTGAGAATTATCATCTATTATAAAATTATATCGACGAGAGAAATTCCTTAATTAATCGATCAAAGGGGGGAAAAGAATGTCGGCGAGTGTTGGCGAGTTTTCGAGTTAGTTCTGGCGATGCCGATTGTTAAATTGGACTTCCATAAATCTCTTAAAGGCGTCGCGGCCTCGTTTCCGCCCTCAAGGAATGTTCCAATAGCCATAGGAATTCAATGTGAAGGAAAGTTCCGCCGTGAAAAATGAAAATGGAATCCGTTATCCGCGCGCGAGCCGTGCTTCCACTTCCGGCTTCGAGGATCTTCGAGCCAGGTTCATTAATTCGCGGAGCTGCCACCGTGCCGTAGAACTTTCCTACGAATTCGTGATCCTTCAAACCGTAATAAACTGGATAGTTATGGAGCATGATGCAGCTGGTTCACTGGAACTAGCGGCGAACCTAAGTCGAGTTAACGATGCAAACTTTTTTAAATGAATCGATAGTTGTTGGTTATGTAAGCATTTTATTTCGTATTATGCACGTCTTACAAGAAATCTGCATTTGCGTTTGGCGAAATTAAGGAGAACGTAACAATCTTACGAATATCAACTTTGACACGAACTCTTGAAATGCGCTCCTTTTTTAAAGTTTCCAGCTTTCACGCGAAACTCGTTGGAGGCAAATGTACGATTAAAATGAATTAAAGTTAATCGAAGAGCGAATTCAATAAAAAGAATTCGTTCATTACGTTCTTTTTGCTGTCTACGAAATAAGGTAGAAAAGTGGAAAAAATTAATTTTTCTAAAATATTTATACGTGAGCCATTTAGAGCAGATTTTGTTCGTAATATTTGAAATGAAATAATCTGGTGTTCTTCTCCGTTCGAATTTGTTTCAATATACAGCAGTTACTCACAGAATTAAGCAGATCGCTATGTTGCTAATGAATATTGGCGGAAAGATAAATATAAATACACATATCCAGAATTAAAAACGCGATATGTATTTGATTCCTATATTTTAACAAACAATTCGTGAAAGGATTTTAGATAAAATAATCCATTTGTTTATATTGGATTGAAAATATAAAAATACCGGTATTTTACTGACACAAAATTCACCGTACACGTTGATATGTAGGAATTATTCTGTATGGACAAATAAATATCGATATTTTGTTGCATAGCCTTTGGCTTTGATGCCAGATCGCAATCCTCGTGGCACAGGCCAGATCAGTTTTCGAATCAAGAAAGACGAAATTTTATCACGTTCAGAGACCTTCCAACGCGAAAATTAATTATAGAATTCTATTTCGCGGGAAAATCTTTTTGTGAAATTGGCAGATCTCGTTCCAGTGTATAAAAAATCATAGGTGCAGAGGAATAGTTCGTAATAAAACTGAACGTGAAAGGGAAAGATAATCATTGGCAATCAATAACAGGTTTATTTGCAGACAAATTCAAACAAATTCAGGAATTAATATAAAAAATTATAAAAATAATTATAAAAATTATAAAAAATTAAAAAATAATATAAAAGAATTAAGAAAAAAATATCTGAGGAAACAGTTGCAAGAATCCTACGTAAAGAAGAATATGTCATGGTAGAATAGCCAGGAAGCTTACATTTTGAAAGTCAATGGAAAATATTCAGAGAGAAGATATTCAGAAAGAAAAATATTCAGAGTCCGCTAAAACCTGTTACATCATGACGAAATATTTGGAAAGAGTGTCATATGTTTCGATGAAACACAGATAAATTTGAATAATTTTTGTTCATTAAAATGAATTGCTATTAAAATTAATAACAAACGCAGTTTCTGCTCACTCTACCATGGCAGCGTGGCCAAAGTCTAAGAAGACACAGACGAATTACCATAAAATAATGTCAAGTATGAAAATAGCCACGACCAACGCTGGCGTTACGTCGTGTGCCAAAATTCCTTGTGGTTGCGTTTGCGAAGGTGTACTCGTCTTCAGGAAGCCACAAACTCGAGGAAGCAACGAAAATTCGTTGGCCGATTTTCAGGCGGAAAGGAGAGTATGCGAAGAAAATAGCTGGCTGTGTAATTGCTCATACCAGCTAGCCGGCCGTTATTTCAAAAGTTTCTAACCTGCCTTGCCGCAGCCGCGGTGTCGCTCTTCAGCCTCTTAATGCAATCATAAATTTTAATTTTCAATTTTGCCGCAACGACTTCGTCATCGAGCATTTGTCTCCGCGTAGACCCGCCCGTATTCTCCTCCTTTTTCTTCCATTTACTTCCGGTTCCAATTGCAAACCCGCGGTAAAGTATCGATTTATTGCAACAGGACGTTGTCTAATTAATAGATCTGAATTGGAAACGCGGCTGCAATCATTACATTTAAGAAGTTATTGTCTCCCATTTTTCCAAGGACTTACCGTTTCGCTTAATGAAAATGCACCACCGGTTACGGTAAACTGGTTTGCGAGATCCGGCCAAGAACGAGATTGGAGTTGTGGTAATATATAAATTCGTGAGAAGAATTTAAGTTTGAAAAATGGCATTTAATTATCGAATTGCTCGCGTCGACTAGCGGTAGAATGGATCGATGGTGAAAACTCTCGGTCAATGTTATTCTCTTTCTCTACGTTACCTATATACTCCTCGTAAAATATTATTTCGCGTTTTATTACAAGGGCGATATTTCCTTTTTCAAAATCTATTTTAATTAAAAGCTTCCGCTATTTTTTTTTTTTGTTTTTGTTTTTCTGTTACTAGTTGAAAGCTAGGGAATTGATATTTTATCGTTGAATCATTTTCGATGAATTATGAACGATGAACAATAGCGACGAATGAGTAAAAGGTGAAAACACTCGATGAATATTATTTTATTCTTCTATGTTTGTATTTCTGTTCTCCTTGTAAACTCGAGAAAGAAGAAACAATAATATAGCTTTGTTGATCGATGGTTTACGATAATACTTACTGTTATTACTAATAATATTGACAATACTCGATAATTTAATCAATCCTCTTTTCCCGTTAAAACAATTTTAAACAATCAAATAGTAATTTCCTCTTAGAACAACATACACGGAAGAATTGAGTACGTCCTTACTCTTTAAATGTCCTCTGAAACGATATTTCTTGTATCTAAATGGAAGAAAGGATCAATTCCCGAGGAATTGTTGACAAGAATAGAACGTGATATCGTAAAAGGCAGAAGCGAACGTAATACAATAGAATAATATTTTTTTTTAGCGATCAAACGTGCGTATGTACGTAAAACGATTACACGAACATTAAAGACAACCTTGTTGCTTATCAACATTAGTCGAAGTGCTGATCGTCTTCCATTTGTGAGACCTTCGCGGTAGATGTGCAATCTCGTTACGCTGATCGTGTGGAATCGTCCTTCCGTATCTTTTTTACCTATTCCCGTGGGGGATGAAGATCGAAGGTTACGCAGGAAATAGGATACGAGTAGAGGGGAGCACGAGAGGCTAATCCCATTTCTGGTTATTCTTCAAAAAGGACAAAAACGTTCTCCATGAAAAAACATGACTTGATCACTAACTTTGTAAAAGAACACGAGGGAGCTTGTTCTTTTATGTAAAATATTTAATCAGCGAGGGTGCTTGTTTCTTTTCGTATAAATTTGAAGCAGCAGCAGGTATAGTTTAGTATATTAAAATTTTGTTTCAATTAAAATTCAATCATATTCCATTTTGTAAGTATCACTGGAAACATTCTGTTAACATTATCGATGAAGTATTCTATCACAGAAAATCTCGGAATCTCTTCTTTTGCGTAAAATATTTAATTAAAGATTGTTTTAAAGGCAAAGATAAATCTAGTGCGAAATAGAATATACAGTTCGATGTATCAATATTTGTATATGTATTTCGTATATATATTTGTTTATTGTTTTATAACACCATATGATGATGTAATAGTTAATGTTGGAGAACTTTAATTGTAAAAATTGTTTTTGATTGAAAACGAAGAAAAATATCTTCCGGAAAATCTATCGTAAAATTTTACCATGTAAATTATTCTCTTGGAGTTTCACGGATTACTTCAAACGCTATCACCGTAAAAGCTATATTCTTAAATTTATCGACAGCCTGAAATGGAATGAATTTAGTACAAAATCTTGATTTAATACTTTTTTCTCAGAATACATTTTTTTGTCAGTGGAATTCTCCGTATCTAAATCACGTTATTCATGAGCCCTCTAAATGACCTAAAAAAGAAAGCCTCCTTTATACTCCACATAATCCTTCAATTCAAGTCGCCTTAGACACTAAAAGGGTATAATCCAAGAATAATCCTACACTCTGTAACGCAGATTTGGTTAAATTAACTTTTCCTTGTTGTAAATTCGATCATAATTTTTGTGATTATCGTATTGGACATGAAATTTTTTATACGGGTGTAAACTCAAAATCCATCAAACTTTTCCTTGTTGTAAATTCGATCATAATTTTTGTGATTATCGTATTGGATATGAAATTTTTTACACGGATGTAAACTTAAAATCCATCAAACTTTTGTCATTCTCTTTGTAATAATTTCCCACGTGATGAAAGTTTGAATTTTCTTATGCAGCACACTTCGATTGCACTCTCCTTCCCCCTTTTTCATTTCAATTTTCAAACGTATTTTAAAAATTCATGAAGGTTAACTTTTCATTATCTTCCCAATTCAAAATTATTATCTTTAACTACAATTATTTTCAAATTACACGCTATTGCCATTATTCTCATGAAATCATATGGTTTGTATGTGTTTCTCTATTAACAGTGGCCGTCATACTTAGATAATACAGTGTATAATGTATTTAAACAAATAAATTAAATTAAATATATCTCAAATGAGATATGTAGTCTCATTTACAACAAGATCTCGAGTTCCAATCAGTCTCAACGATGCTAGAAAAATTATAATAGCTCAACAGCCGTTTGGAAAGTTGCACGAGCCACTCAGAAGCCAATTCGATCAATTTCATAAATTAAAAAGCGGAAGAAAGCGATCGGATTTCAAAAGCAATACTTTTTAAATTCATGTTGAAATTTTCAATTACTTGTGCGATCCTTTTACGAGTTCAGTAGAAACAAATTGTTTTTCTAGAAGTTCGATACGGTGATTTACCTGTGTAACGAAATTGAGAGAACAGAGAATGAAGGCGATCAGCTTTGGCTTGCGAGTGGCTCGTATTACGCCATTAGTATCGGAAGGATTAAAAAGCGTCAACAAGTCGCTCTTCAACTCATTTGGAAGAGACACGAAGCCGAAACAGAAGCAGCGACCCACAAAATTTCGATTCACTGATAACGCAACGATAATTCGGTAAATTGCAACATTAAAGCATTCCACTGGTTAAACACGGACAAACGATGAAGCTTTGGTTTGGCGAAGCGCGGTGTCGATCCCACAGGCAGAAGCTTCCGATTATGGTCGATGTTAATCGCGCAAACAGGTTGAATTAACCAACGCGATGCTTTTTTGGCATCGAGTTCGTTCTATTCCGTTGGTTAACTGTAGTGTCACTATATAGATATTTATAACACGATCGCGTGGCTCGTACGAAATTTAACTGTGAATACATTACATCGGTTGTTCGCTGGTTTGTGAAATAGAATTCGTACACGTGCAATTGCTACGTTTGTTTGTTTCTTGGTACTCGTGTTCGTTATCTTCTGTTCAGGCGTACTATCGCACGACTTTATTGTTCAGTGAAACTGTTACAAACTAGCGGTAACGAAGAGAGGAAGCTGTTTTTCAATCAAAATGTACGTACACTTCTGGTACTGATAAACACTATTGAACAATTTCATTGACGAATATGTAGAACATTTATACAATTACCGTACGATGTTATAAATGATAACAGAAATGTTGTAGTATGGATATTACAAATGATGCTAGTAATCTGCTCAAAATAATTGGAGGATCATTATCTATTGTGTTTAGAATCGCCTCATTTGGATTTCATTTCTTTTTCATAAGAATTATTTCTCGTAGATAATTTCGCTTAGAATTAGAAAAATCTTATTAATTACGTGTGAATAAGAATCGACTAATCTCACTATTGGGAATTGATCGAAAATTGTGACAATAGTCGTAGCTTAACCTGATTATCTTCCCCGGTATTCATTTCACTTGATACTCGTGACTTTAATAGGTAACTCGTGCTGGCTTCCTTTCGATAACTATGTTTAGAGTACGCTAAGAAGCGTCGTGAACAGACACGATTGGATCGTCTCTGTGTAATCTCGACGTACGGCTTCGAGACGCGAATTAAATATTTCACAATCTCGTTGTTGATATGTTTATACGATTTATTAAATAGCTAAATAGCTAAATAAAGTAATGCAATGCGAATAAACAGATGCTAATGAAGAATTACAAAGTTTCGTTCGTAAATTCTCAAGAACAATTTGCCTCCGCAGTAAAGAAAATAAAGAGAACCCGCTATGAACATGGTTGAACGATAATAAAAATTTACTGTTTACATAATAGCTTTACTTTATGGTAGTAGCGAGGAAAGTATTCACTTTTACAATATTAGGGAAACGGTCTAGATTCGACGTTATATCGCGTTCACTCAGACGACTATTCATCGTTTCGTAGTTTCTGCGTGGTCGTTTCAGAAACCAAAACCGCGAATATAAAATATTTATTGCCTGTACTTGTGATCGTACATAGTCGTTGTTCGGAATACATGTAACGTCAAACGTAAAACCCGCCACCCACCCATTAATGTCCAACATATTTTGATGTATTGCACGCAAAATGAACGTTTATAGCAAACCGTATACTTTAGAAATAGAAAATTCACTATTATCGATGTTACGAATCACGACGGTGCTTTGTAAAGTATACAAAATTTCTTATCTCTTTTAAACGCACTTTTACATCAAATAATCAAAAATTCGGTCGACTAAAAAATTACAGCGATCTTTGAATAAATTAGATAATTAGGGAAATTACCTTAAAATACTTACAATGTAAAAATATGTTATAAATCTAAAAATTTACTTTCGTAGTAAGTAAGACATAAAGAATTTATTTGTAGTTTTTTTTATAAAAATTTTCACTACTCTTACGTTATGTCGGAACGGAAATTCATTCGTTTGAACTTGTCGAGGCATGAACGTTTCATGTAATTGGAGTTCGTACAATAGTTCACTGATTCTTTCTATTACCAATGAGTTCTCTTTCGCTTAGAAGAAGTTCACGTTCAGATAATTCATCATTTCAATTCGCGCAAGTTCCCTTATTGGGCGCATGTTAAAATTTCGTTGCAATAAATGAAGTCTAGGTACGTAATTTTATTATCATATGCGCATTATGACAAATATATGTAAGAACACGATACGATCACAATACGATGAATCGTGAAAATAAGTAACGTTTTATAGCGACTTCAATGTAACACCTTGTGTGCTATACGCCTTGTATACACTGAGTACGTGATAGAAGCCAGAGCACGTGGCATGCCAGTAAAAGTAGATGTTGCACCTGGTATCGCAACATGTAGCAAGAAAATCGATTACGAATATCTAAAACTCCTGACAAGAATGCTAACGAGAAACATCAATGCTGATATCCAGATCAAAACAATTTAGCAAATATTTTCCAAAATTATTGAGCTACATAGAAACTTTTATCTTATACGAAGATAAATGATTTGTTTCTTGCAAAGTTAAATACTATTCGTATGCGCTGATACTAAATCGAAAATAGTTATAAAAACTGGTGTTAACTAACTTCGTTTTTGTGTATATATACAAAAAGAATATCTCTATATCTGACAAATATAATGGTCGTTCAATTTTGCTGATTATTCTACCACAAATTTTTTGTATTACTTTCTCTTTTATTCATTATATTTAATCTGTTTTCATTATGTGTCTGATTTGACTTTGTCAAGGTGCTAATTCCCCTTAACACGTTCAATGTCATAGGAATCATTAATAATCGACAATGTTAAAATTGAAATATTTCAATTAAAAGAACAGGCACATTCAATTCCAAATATTGCGATAACAATGCGAAGCGTTAATGTACATTTATTGTAAAATGCATCGTAAAATACTTAAACCTTGTATCAAGGTACCATAATTGCGTATAATAATGTATTGTATTAAACAAGGAACAACCGTCCAGCAGTGTTGGCAATACGAGCGAAATTCGCCCGATAATTAACGCGTTAATAAACGATTAAGTGAATAAACATTTCATTCTCAATACAATTATTCCAATTTGCATTAAACTACTAACTACTCTTCGCTGATAATCCAGAAACAATTATATATTCCTATCGTACTCTTGTCCTCGATTCGACTACATCTTGCGATCTCTATCAATCTGCGAAATTAACGTTTACCAGTGAGACGCCTCGCCGGAAGCGATGATTTTTGCTCGCTAACACGTTGAACAGGCGAACGTGCTTGCACATCCTCGTAACAGACGAATCAGGTTGGCTTCGTGCGCGTTTATTGTCCAAGTGTAGTGCGAGGTAAATGAAATTGGATTTCCCTTTGTAAGCTGCACGTACGGCCTCCACGTAATTCCGCAAGCACATACGACCACGTTGCGCGGAATTGTTTCTCACGCTGCGAACGATATCGCGCAATCGAGACACCACGATAACTTCTGTTTCCGTTGACGAATGCGACGCCAATCACCGGTGTAATGTCGCTCGTGCGTCTTCGTTTCCGAGAAACAACGTGCCGGAAACCGGGGAAATCTCGGTGGGAAAATAACGTAACGGAATAACACGAAGCTGAGAGTTGGAAAAGTTGATTTGAAAAGTTTCATGCTGTGCATTGGACAGGATATATTCTCACGGACACTTGAAATTGCTTCAAAGGCATTGTTGGAATACGAATAAAGAGATGACACCGATTACAGAAATACTTTGTCAGTGTGATGTATAATTATTATTGTAGTTTGGAGTTGTTATAGTTAGACGGCGGACTTTTAAGCGCATATAGGAAACTTATAATATATAAAAATATATATGTGAATGTGTTATAACATTTTGAAGGCGGCATAGAAGAATTTGCATAAATATTGGTAATTTAATTAGAACGATTGTATAAGACGTATCGCAAGGATATCGTCGTGACATGTTGACGAGGCCGTGAGTATATGGCATCGAATTTGATAAATAATATTTTTGAAGGTACTTTGGATGAAATATGAATGTCCCTGTGAAGATTATTGATTAAAGGTTTCAGATGAATAGTAAATAATTTGGGATAAGAATCGACAGTATAAGAAACAAATTGAAAAACTTGCTCGTCTCTTATGCAAGAATTTATCGATGGTTCAAATCTATTTTATACTTCGTGGCCAAATAATATACGATTGCGTAGCGACATAATCTTAGAAAAATGGTCTTTATCGCAACAGTTTTATCAAATGGATCACGTTTAAGGGGAAGTTTCGAGGTTGCCTTTAGGTCGGCTCGTTTGTGCGTTTACTCCAAGTTACGACCAAGTTTTTCTTGTTAACGATAAGGAAACTACGTGTTTTTCTCACTATTTTCGTAGACTTTTTGGAAACTTTGCCAGATACAAATGATGGCGAGGGATATCGGATAAAGAAGTGAACTTTAAGTAGGTGGACAAACAGGCAGCGTAGCTTGTTTGTCCGTTGATGGAACAAGGTAACAGATATGTAGTAAAGATTGTTGTGCACGCTTCATATTGGATATGTGGGAGATTCGAAAATTTAAAACGATAATATTTTATAGACACGTCTAAAGAAATTTATTTATAGAGAATATCGTACAGTCTTGTTTTTCAACGTTAATCGTTCATTTCCTCTATTTTTACTTACGTAACTAATTTAATATGTATTTTTAAAGATTACCTCTTTTTAAATGTTCTTTATTAAAATTCTTTACATTTATTATGAACGGGATAGTCGCTCGTGCAACGAAGTAAAATTTTTTCTTAAAAAAAATTCTTTGCTTAAAATTCATTATGTCCACTATGATAGTGTAATGCGAATAGTACGAAGAAGAGGAAGTCCGTAGTACCTTTTCCTCTAAATTGTGGAGCTGATCGTTGTCGCTGGACGTAGAGAGCAGATTAATCAACATTTTGACAGACGCTTACGTACGACGCGTTTTGTGACGTGAAATTGACATGGCTGGTATTCGTGTCACTTTCCATCCATTTTTCCTTCCATTTATCGTTTCGGGAATCATATATCATGATCCTTTATCGGTTTTCTTTTCAACTCAATAACTGAAACATTATTTATATGGAATCTGAGGAAGAAGCTTTCACGTAAAACAATCCTTTATCTTAGGTGAAAATTTCAAACCTTTTCTCCAGTTTCCTTCTGTCACAGATAGTTCTTGAAATATTCGCGCTTTACGTATTATATTAAATATTTATCAAACTATTTCTATTTATACGTAAATAAGAAAAGAAAGAAAATAAAAATACGTAAATAAGAAAATAAGAAAGAAAAATAAAATAAAACGAGGAAAAATTTTGAAGCATTAAAGGATCGATTATTTTCTTAAATATCATATAACGTGATTCAAAAGTATCCTGTTTGAAATTTTTCAAAATATTTATAAACTATCTGTATAAATTTTCTTCCTATTAAAACAATCATTCCTAAATCTCATTCTCAAATAGAATTTATTTAAGAATTCATCCAGAATTCAGAAAAATTAAGATATATAAGATATATAAGATGAGACTAATAAAAGATAACAATCAGATTATAACCACATAAAAAATGACAAAATAATTATCATTATGGTTATTCTTCATACATATATATACCTTACGTGTTCTATACCTAAGCAATATTATTGCGTCTTAAAAATCTCAGTATCTTTAATTAGCGTCGTATCACTGCATTAAATAGAGAGCTGCTTGCCAGAGGTAGTATAGTCATCGTATTCTCTCGTTAACCCTTGTTCCCTTGTTCAGCAATTAAATTCGAGATCATCCACGTCGCATATCCTTCAGCTTCTCTTTTTACGAAAGTGTTTGTTTCATTCTAACGATAGCCAACGACAAGGATGAACGTTTGAAACGAGACAAAACCCTAACCGAACTGGTGCAAGCATTTTAGTAGAATTGAAATTAATAAAAGCCCGACCACAACGGAATATTATAGCTTATGCGGGCAGGACAACGAAATTCGCATAATTACCGCGTGTACCCGTGAAATTTAATTAATTCTCGTTGCGGCATTTAGGTTAATTACAAGCAATGCATACCGCGTCATATTGTGTTCATAAATATGCTTTCGGTAACTTTAGAAAACTTTTTAACGCGCTTTGACTTGCCTGCTGAAATTTATTCAAGTAAACAGATCCTTTTGTAAATAAAGGATCCAAGAAGTACTCGCAGCTGGCCTGGGTATTAGAAAAACGAGCCACTTTCAGCATTTTCTTTTGTTATTCTTTCTCTGTCTGGAACTTCATTTGTTCAAATTGAATTGCTTTTCTTCTTTTTTCTTTTTTGTTTTAAGTAGATTGGTCTTGTCAAGGATTATCGTAGCAATGAGGATTATTTCTTGAAACAGATATGATCTTTTTTCTGTACGCATTATAGTTTGACCTCTGAATATCGATACTTCAGAATTTCTTTCGCTTTATTAGTTTCCGAATTACCTTCTTTACTTTTTCTTTTCCGGCACGTTGTTCTGTAATTTCAAGTATTGCGAGCTATGATACACCTTTCTTTTCTTTGTAACGTAATCTTGATAAATCGAGCTTACAAAGAATATCGACAACTTCGCTATAACTACTTATCGACTTCAATTTTTGCACTCATATCAGTAAAATATATATTTTAATGAAATTTCGCAAAATTATTCGAAATTAATACTTGTTAGAATAATTCATATTTCTTCGAAAATAAACGAGCTTAAATCTATTATAGAAAAGTACAGAAGATCTCAAAACTGTCTAAAAAACTTTTCACGTCCACGTTTCAATGTTATATCAAAGAATCTTTTTCAAACCTGTATACAGCACCCTGTATACTTCTAGAGGAAATAAACAGACAGGATTAATTATCGCAACTTTAATCCCTGAAATTTCTAATTTTCCCGACAATTTCTCCCCAAATTGATTCTTTCAACTCATCCACAACAACGTTCATACTCAATACTAAAAAAATTATTCTTCAGCTTATTTCCTTTATCTTATCTATCATTCAGGATAATCATTATTTTCTGTTTAAAATAATTATATCACCCCATAATAATACCACGCTATACAGAAGAATTACATAGAACAAAAAGCGGATTTTTATCAAGTGATGGCAGATTTCGACATGAAAGAAGGAAGGCATCGCAATTTCTAAAGGTTTCAAACGAATCCCCTTCTCAGCCTGCTCATCCTTCATCCCGTTTCCCTCTCAAGCGTTCACCTCTTTCGCTTCCATCTCGTCCTTTCTCTTTAACCGCACGGTTTCTCGTTAGACGTCGAGACAGCCTCTCATTATCGGTCATCCGCCGTAAGGGACGTAAATAAGAGAAACGTCGAAACAGGCTGTGTGCACCGACATCGTCGACGGCGAGTTTGCAAAAGTTCGGCCGAATGCCTGACGAAACGTTTCCACAGACATCTCAAAAAGAAAAGTGTTAATTGCCACATCGATTCGATTATTCGCTGGAAATGCAACGTGAAATTGTTGCTTATCCGGTCGAACACGCTTCCAACTTCGTAGTTTGCACCGTTAGTTTCGTTTTATTGTACCTCGCTTCACTAAATCCACAGTTAGTTCGATATATTTCGTTCTTCGTTATTCTTCTCAAGAGGACAGTTCCTTTTCACTAATTTCTTCCTGTGTACTTTAAGAAAGCATCGTAGACTTGTCGCTACTTTGTAGAACTCAACGTTGAATTGAAACAAGTGAAACTAAATAAAAACGAGAGTTCTTTGTAGCTATATGTCGTAATACGAAAAATATCGCAGGTTTGTAATGTTTGAAATTCGATCGGTGAATCTTTGGGCTTAGGAATTATGGGTAAGGAGATAAATTTGAGTAATTCAAATTGGCTGAAGAATATATACAGCTTCGATCAAGAAAATATCTATGGTTCTTCTTTAAAGAAAGCGCGGAATATTTTTGAGATAAAATCAGAATGTTGAAATGACGTATAATGGAAATAAGACGATCGATTTGGAAATGTCATAGCTTAAAAAATTATATTTCGCAAATGTCAGAATTGTAATATACTTTTTCTTTGTTTTTATCAGACCTGGAGATAATAGAAATTACATATCGTCGATAATGAATGGAAAGGGTGACACAAATAACCCAAAATGTAAATGTAACTGCAAAAGCTCTTGACACCAGGTAGAGAAACATTGTTGCAATGTGTAAATAATTATTCCCTATTAGTTAGTTATTGCTTTATTTGCATATCTGGTTATTCATTATTCAAAAGCAATTGAGTTCGATGATCGAATGTTTGCAAGTTGATGTAGTTGCGGAGATGGACGTACGATGGAAAAGAAGAAACAGAATAATTTGATAATACTGAAGAGTAACGGTAGCTAAACAAATGTATCATATTTCAATTTTTCCTCAAGAAGAAACCATTTTATGTTCTCTGCAAATATATGAATAATACTGATACATCCATTACGAACAACTAAAAGCTGGAAATGCAGAAAATTAGTTTTAAAATATGGAAATTTTAATTATCGACGAAAAGTCGCTTACGAATTATACCGAGTTGAGTTACGTTTCTACGTTATTTTCAATTTGTAACCACAAAAACAACGAAAAATAATAATCTTAATCTGCAAACAACTGTACAATATCTTCTACCGCATTTCCATATTTCAGCCATTCCACGTACGTGTGGGTATCTCGTAAAGCGGCCATTCTAATTTTCCGCTGAAAGTTTACGTGGCTAACGACAATAACAACAACGTGGAATAATAAAGTCTCGTATTAGAAACGTCAGCTGTTTTCATTTGAAGTGTATCGGCGAGATTTGCACAGCGCGTTCGATTTCCCATTCAGATCCTATTCGTTCATGGATACGAATATTTTCGCTGCCGCCTGCTGGTTCCTTTTTAGTATTTTTCCTCTGCCTTGAATACAAGGGTTATTAATGACGGAAGTTGGGTCAGACTTTACGTCGGTGAACTTATCTTCTGTTCCTCCAAGCTTCTTCATTCCATCGTTTTGCAATTTTGCTCAGCTCCGGTCTTTGCAACTTTTATCCTTAGTACCGAACAAAGAAACAAGAATACTCTTTTTGTTACGATAACGAGGAATATTCAAATGGAACTGCATCGATATATATCGGCATAGTAATTTCGCAAATGGTCTGTCAGAATGTAACATCTATCTGGTGAATTACTTTCATAGATACACAGGTTGACGAAAGTATTTGAACACTTAGCATAGGAAGCTTTAGTGTCCATATTTCATTACGTTACGTAAAACGTGTAGAAATTTAACTACCACTGTAATGTGACTCGACTATGATGATTATAGTGAATATGATTATGGTGAAGTTTGAAACAAACCTGTTCCAACGATCAAACGATTCTGATTAAATCAAATTTTGCTTTCGATTCAGTTAAATTCGATCGAACGTTCAGCAAGGTTCAACAAGCTCCGATGGTCCCGAAAAATATACATGTCGATTGGATTTCACCGAATGCAAGAAAATTTAATCAGCATGCTCGTTAGGTATCGTACTATTTCCACGAGCCCAAAGTGTACTCTTCGTGTGGAGAGGATGAGCGATAGTTGGAGGAACGCGAGGCTTCGAAACGATGAAGTAAATTCTAAATGAAGGAAATTCATTCGGATGGTCTTCGACCGATCAGACCATTAGACGACGCTAATGACATCTCGAAAGTGACCGCATTTACGATGCGCTCGACTATTGAGAACGCGATGGACATAGTGAAGAAAATAGGAAGAAATCGTTCTGAATGCTAAAATCTCGACTAAAAAATAGCCTCTTGATTTCGGGAGTGAATAACATAAAGTTACGAACACCTTCAAGTTCTTGTTTCTTCGGACGGTACTGTCAAACAGAATTGGAGATTCCAATGTTTTTCATGAGAAAGAATGTAAATTTCATATTGGACACAATCATAATCGTACAACAAGAATTAGAATAATTAATTTTATGTCTTCAGATCATTAGAAGATAGAAGTAAACGTCAACTTTAATCCAATTACATTAGAGATCTTCGCCTCTGATATTTCAATTTCTTCTTCTTCTTCTTCGTATCGGTCAAAAGCGTTAAAAGATAACACACGATTTATTTCTCTAACAAAGATATTTCTAACATTTTCTACACTTTCTTATCACTTTCGAAATGAAAAGAATATTCAGCTAAGAGATAAAGATTGCCCGATCAATCAAGCAAATGGCTCTTATAACACACGATTTATTTCTCTAACAAAGATATTTCTAACATTTTCTACACTTTCTTATCAGTTTCGAAATGAAAAGAATTTTCAGCTAAGAGATAAAAATTGCCCGATCAATCAAGCAAATGGCTCTTATAATAACTTGTTAGTATGCAGTCGTTAAAGTAGAATAGGATCAATCTTGGTTGGACAAGTGGAACACTCTTGTATCCTGTACGACAAGTAGAATTAGATTGTCGCTGAGTCAACGAGTAGAGCGGAGGCGTCTT
Source organism: Bombus huntii (assembly GCF_024542735.1). Taxonomy (NCBI): domain Eukaryota; kingdom Metazoa; phylum Arthropoda; class Insecta; order Hymenoptera; family Apidae; genus Bombus; species Bombus huntii. Next base: position 17,885,361 of record NC_066239.1, read on the forward strand.
TGTGCACACAAGTAGAATAGATCAACGTATATACATATGATGAGTCAAGTAGACTGACTTCCCTGTGTGGCCAGCTTCAATTCGAGCGGAGCGAGCCGGTAATCTACGGTGCACCTAGAGCCAGTGAATTCAATTTCCAAACCGAACAAACGAATGTTGAAACTCAGTGAATTAATGGAAGCCGGTTAATTTAGTCACTAAGAGAAACCCGCTGAGATTCAGCGAATTAACGGGAAAGCTCGATTGCGACTTCTGTTAATTTAGAGAATTAATTGGATCCCGATCAAATTTCATCGGACTTGAACGTTATACCGGCCGACTATTTTCTCGTTGTGTAACAATTGTACGGGCAACATGTGCGCGTAACGGGGTCAGAATAAAGTTGGCGCGAAATTCTCTGCCGCCGACAGATGTACAATAAATTATCCTCCAGATTTTCAGCGTGGAATTATACGGTACATCAAGACAGTCTGACTTTATTAGTACATGTGATCCAAGGGATATACGGTGGTTATAAAATATTTGATATCTATGAGATATATTTTTATTAAGGTATTTACAATTTTTATTTCATTCGATTAATGCTGAAACGAGTGATATTTTGATACTAACGCGATCAAAATTTTGATATAACACGATAGATGAGCGCATGAAAATGAAATTTTATTGGATTTTAATCCTTCTCAGAAGTACCGTTAATCTACTTATAATAAATTTTACACGCCAGATGTTCTCAATTTACGAACACTCGTAGTTTAAGAGATATATGGCAGTTCCAAAATATTCGATTAATGTTGGAAACGGTAGTAACAGTAGTAATTTTAGCTTTAACAGTTTTAAACTGTTACGATAGGAGAATTTAGGAAAATAGAACTTTAGTGAATGTTAATACGATTTGTAAATTCCAGAGATTTATTTTAATATATTCTTAACTCACTTACTAGTGGTTTAGGAGATTTTAGGATACTCGATAATGTTGAAAATATTCTGGTACTAAAAGGATTTTGAAATATTACGATAGATAAGCGTACGAAGGTTAGAAATTAAATTCTACACTTCTCGTAAAAGTGTCACATTGATGATATATCGAAATATTAAAAATTCCTTTTTATATCATTTTCACATGATTCATAAATTTTCTATCTTTAGGCGAACTTTTCAAATAGAATGAATCTCTATTTACTTGCAGTTTACTATCTATATCTCCATACTTTATATGATCTGTCTGATCGATTATAAAGTCTCGATCTATTCTTTATATCAATGCTGTCTAAAATTTACATACTATCCAGAAGTTTTAATTTAGTTTTAATCGCTCAAAATTCTAATGTTACAGAACACATATTCCAACGTATTTTACAATTCGTCTTCCAATGTATCTCGAAAAAGGAATAATAAATAAATATAAGAAGAATGATCATCTTCTTAAAACAAAACCAGCTGTCTAATGTATTATACCAGCGTGTTCGATAGAATATCTTCAAGAAATTTGTTGATGTGTTCTGATAATCTTGTCTCATAAGTGCAATAGTAGAATGCAGAGGTCGTAATAAAAGTTCTACCGCACAGAAGAGTCTCTCTATATTGCACACGAATTTCGTTGTCCCTTAATAAAGCACAATGAAAAGGTCAGAAGTTTCACGCCGAAGCAGCCTCAGGAATCTTCCGATGTAGATGTCTCGGAACAATACGCGCATACTACTCGTGGTAATTAGGTTAATTACGAGAACAGCAGCGTCAGTGCGTGTTCTGCCGCGACAAAGACGGTAATTATGACGGACGATTTACAGGAAAGCCAAAACTCCTATGGTGGCTAGGGATAAACACACTTCGGACGACACGTGTTCCAATTAAAGCATAAACACGTGTGTAACGTTTATCGGCTTCTCACTTTTTCACCGAGCAGAGGTAGCTATTTTACGCCTTTGCCATCTTTCCATTTTGTTCACTTTATCCTCCTTCTCTCTCTCTCTCTCTGTTCGCGCTTGTCTGTTCACTTTTTGCTCCATTTTATAGACTATTCACGCGCATGCAACACTTTTTATCGCATAAACACATTATCGATTCATCTCATGGCGATTTCGTTTTTAACCTGTGGATGATTCGATAACGAATCGTTATTCGTTGCTCGTGAATCGATTCTGCGTTGTTCAGAGTATTTATCGTTTCACCCTCGAACTTGACAAATTCTCATTTATTCAGCAATTTATAAAGCAATTTGCGAGTATTTCGATATTACAATTTTCTCTATGATGCTTGAAATTCGCTATGCGTGTTTCAATTATATATTTCTCAATTATATATTTATTATTTGGTTTGTTAGCGCTCGCGGCATTTTATTTAAATAACACGCTCCCGGGGGAGTGTAGATTAGATTCGCCTAGATTTGCAATCAAAATTGAAATCCCAGGAATATTTTAATTATTAGTAGACCGAAATTTGAACAATTTAAATACCTGATCAATAGTAAAACTCATCGCAACTTCTATTTATGTTATTTTTACGAATACCGAAGTCACTAAGTAATTCACAATATTGAAGCGTTTTCTCTTATTTTCGACGTACTTCTTTCTCATTTTGTATGAGTCAATCCAATCAAATGAGTCCATGATCAGATACGATCAGAATCAATAATTAATTAATAACAGAACCAATAGTATCGGTAACAGTAAAATCAATCGTAATATATCGCAATATCTATGCATTATTTTTCCAAAAGCCAATCACAGAATTAAAAGATTCTCTTCGATCCTTAATACACCTGCTCCTTATATTTCACACGAGCAAAAAGTTACACAGCGAAAATTCGCATAAATTTTCCCATCATCTATCAGTTTCGGTGATAATGTGACGCTATGGGTTGGCGATTAACGAAAAAAGAAAGAGAAAAATAGAGGCAAGAAAGGCAGGGACCATAGAATACATCAAACGCGGTCTTTCTGCAGAATTTGAGGTCCAGCTTTAACTCGCGCCGAGGATCAATATTCGGCAGCTGTTCAAAATCGTGTGCGAGTTTCTCTCTTGCTAGGCATTCCTCTCCGCTATCCAGCGGCCCTTTTCCTTTCTCTTGCCACGTAAATACTTTTGCTTTCCTTTTGCACGATATTTTTTCGTCCGCCTTCAGCAGAATGTCTTTTACCATGAATCTCCTGTTTTATCTTCTTTCAAATCTTCTTTTTTATGTTTCCATCCTTTCTACCCCCCTCCCCCTTTTTACTGCTATACTCCAACCCCGTTGTATCTAAATGGAAATAATTTTTTCTCGTTTTCTTCCTTCCCTTTTTGTTCTGTTATTGTCCCTAATTTTTCTATTTCGGTTGGATGTCGATCAGTGTTTGATATACTGTGATTCGTGAAAGTATTCCAATGCTCATAGAAACTTTTTATGAATATGTCTTATTTTATATTTTATGAATATACTTTGTTTCGTTGAAATTTTGTTGCCAATCAATGTTTGAAACTTCAGACTATAGCAAATTTTACCTTTGGTAACTTGCCTACGAATTGTTCACGCCTTGCGATATGTCGACTTGTTGAAGTGGCTTCGCTGAGTTTGCTGGACAAAATACGATGCATTTCTTGAACCAAATTCTCTGCCAGACAAAGTACGATGTATTTCTTTTCTTCGAACTGTAGTCGAGTGTGGTTAAGTGGAAAATTATTAGTTCTCTTCGTTGTTGCTTCAAACACATCCGTAGTTTCTTTACTATCCTCTGCTAAGAAAAAACCTTGGCAAAATACAGAGGATCCTCTAAAACACATTGATAAAACTGTACCAGTGAGGAAGTCCCTTAAGCTTCGAGTTCTCTCAAACTGAATCAGAGTACGTTTCGTTTCTAAATGGAATATTATCCGATGTTCCAGGAAGATTTTGAATACCGTGAACAGTGCTATAAATAAATTTAGATATCCTGAGATCATTTTTACAACAATATAATTCGGTAGATTGCGGAAGTTTATGTAAATCCATATTGTTACAAACATAAATAGGAAATTCAAATTTGACTAAAAGTAGTAACGTGTACTTCACGTCTGACATTTTCTGCTGATATTATTCATATGTATACGTATACGTACGTATTCACCTACATTGTCGCATATTTTTGCATGTATATACTTGTCGTAAATATATAAAACTATCCGCAGCATAACGATGAGAATATCCAAATCAATACGATCACCCACCAATTGTCAGCTATCATACTTGACCTTTTCCCCCATTTTTCTTCAAATATTATAAACCTCAACGGGCTATCTGCAGTTAATATCTCTTTGTCTTCGACTATTGGCTTGTACCATTTTTTTCGCCTAACATATATCACGGTTCTTCAACCCTGCCAGCTTCATTCAGCGTCTCGGAACAGCGTTCTTCTTCTCGACGGAAGTCGGAGGCTGAAAGGGGACGATGGAAAAGGGCGGAGAACTCGACGTTCAACGAACCGGCTACAAATTTTCATTCATCCCTTCGCCCGGTGTCGACTTAACCCTCGAGCCTGTTCGATCTTCTCTTGGTCGTACTCCAAGGCAGTCTCCGCACGAAACTGGCGTCTGTCGATTTCCTCTTTGTCTCCCTGGATATCTGCCTGAAGCTCGTCTACCTCGACAATTTGTTTCGTTCGATACGTCCGATTTATCAACCATGATCGAACTGATCTCCGTTGAATTTTTCCTCGGCAAGATTCATGCATTCTGTTTAGTTCGAAAGAACTTCTAGATTTATGAGTAGATTTATGTATCCCGTTCATTTGGATAAAAATTGCGCTACACTTTCTTCGAAGTATATCTTGTTTACGTCGAGGGGATTTTTGTACTTCCTTGTAGGCATAGATTTAGTATGTTTTTTTTTTTTTTTACTTTTGATAGCTCGATTTTCGTGGAGTTAGGTTTACACATTCTCTTCGTTTCATGTATATCTTGTTTACAGAAATTTTTTTAAGGAATCTGTATAGTTGTTCCTTGGGGACAGACCTAGAATGACTTGTTTATTTGAGGGGAACTTTCGAATATAGTATATACGTCTCATGCATACTGAAAGAACTTTTATAATTCTTTCTTGGGGCAGATTTATATCTTCTTGTTTATTCTATGGAAATTGTTATCGTCTCTCATTAGGGTAGAATTATGTATCCTATTCATTTTATTAGAATTTGTCATTAGTAGTAGATTTATATATCTCTTATATATGAATGAAATTCTTATGACCTTATCTTATATTCTGGAGCAAATTTATGCATACTTTTTCTTTCGTAGCGTACACTGAAGTACACTATTCTTCTGTCTTCGACAAGATTTTTCAATTCTCTATCACCTTAAAGAGATACTTGTAATGATTTTTAAATAGTTGTTTTGTGCGCTTCGTTCGTTTCAACGTGTTTTCGCTAAATTCAATTTACACACCCTGTTCACGTTAAGAGCATTCTCTTTTGTTTAACACATATGCACACGTTACATTTACTGCTTTGTCATATTCTAACAAAATCGAACTATGCGGCTGGATTATTTCTAAAAAGATTTGCAATCCTTCGACGTCTGTCTAGGACGAGCTTGCAACACGAATAACATTGATAAATGAAGATACGTTCCAGTAGAATATATTACTCATTGAGTTGTATGTTTCGCTTGGGATTTTCGAATCGATCAAGATGAAGGTTGATTTATTTTACGGATATAGTTCCTCTTCATCTGATGTACGCATAACACTTTGATTTATTATGCTAGAGAGAGACAGATGGATCATCAATTGTTCAGGTACATAGAATCGTTAGCCAAAAAGTGGTTCAGAATAAATGCATACTTGGTTGATTCTTGTGCGATGAAATCTCTGGAATTTGTTCCCTCGAAGTAAGCAGCCGTTTGTAAAATAATAATTTCCATTCTTGCCAGTCTGATAAATGAAATTTTATTTTATGCACGTATTTCGTATTTCTTGTTGATTGTAATATGACGATGTCACTTGGTCTAAATAAAACGAAGACATTATCAATCGCGATTTTTACAAAATACAACTTCCATACAAATTAACAGTAATTTTAAAAAAGATAATTTGAAACTTATCATATCACTAGTGATATTAAACTAGTTCTTAAATGCTTCAATTGAGAAACATTCGTGCAACAAGACACTGTTTAGCAATTGTAAGTACAAAACAATTAGTTTAACATGAATAAATGTCAGTAAATACAAGATGTTCATGTACACGCGTTATTTCACAGTTTCGTACTCTACCATGCTCCGCAGTTGAAGGTCGTTGAATACTTTGTTAAAAAACTGGAACGACAATATGGAAATAATAATACTATTTTTTCCTATATAATATATCAACGCGCTGATTTATTCCAATAACTTTAAAAATTAATTTTAAATTTAAAAATAAACGAATCCTAGATTAAGATGGACAAAATACAAAAATGTACAAATTATTATAGAAATTATTATTATAGAAGTTTCAAGTTTACATTCTAAATGCAATACTACGTTATACACGCGGATAGTACAGCTTGGCCTAATTTTCCTTCGAAGAGTGATCCTTCGTCCCTCGGTAGTTATATCACGTGCAAAACGATCAACAGCTGCAGGTGGACCACAGAGAGTAACAATTTCCGATCTACTCGCGAATTGTTAATTGAAATAGACGTGATACAGAAATAACGAGGGCAACCGTATTAAATTTTGATGATCAAGCTGGTGCGAGATTGGTGCAGATGGATTAAGATTTCAGAGCTTTTCATTGATCGATTCCCCATTGGAATAGAGTTATCTTTATCTCTTCAAGTAGAGAGACTGCTTTCTACTACTACTTTCTACTACTTTCTACTTTCTCTCTCTCTCTCTTTTTCTCTCTTTTTATCTATCTATCTATCTATTTTTCTGCCTCCTGAAAGGGAGGGAGTGAAAAAAGAAAAGAAGGAGAAAGTCGGAAGGCACGAGCTTCCAGTGACATTTATGCCGGCTATTTCCGAATTTCGAGTCGATCATTCGACAATAATAGAGTCGTAAGGATGAAAATGGGTTGGATCAGTGGATCGATGGGTGACACTTCCAGGCGTAACAAGAGTGATTGGAGGGACATCCCCCTGCGGGAAGAGAATCAAGGATTTTTATCCAAAGGATGGGAGTCACGGGAGGGGGAAATTGTGCTTTGTCCTCAAGTTCGTTACGATCGTTAAAGCCAGCGATTTGAAGCTAGGAATGTCGCTTGAATTGTTGCGATCGTTCAAAGGAAACTGGCGATTCAGGACAAGAAAAGTTTGTAATAAATATACGAGAAACTTGGTTGCTGGAAATGAGCTTATAATGTGAGTTAATCTGATACTTTTGAAATATCTCATAGTTTCTTCCAAGCTTCCTTTAATTTTGCAGTAAAATGAGTTTTCTGAATAGACGACATTCTTAACTTTATACCAACAGTAATTACCGTACAATAATGTATATTTAATGTAAATATACATTAATACACAGACGAAGATAAGGTAGGATATATGTATATAATATTTCGGTTAAGAAAGGAAAGTTTGTGTGCGTGGTATGCGACTGAGGTTCTTTGCTATTATTCTGCACTGCGGTAACAACTAACGAAGAAAGTAAATTTTCATGAATGATATACAAGATGAAAAAGAATCTATCGATTACAAATTTTTAGTGGAGTAATTTTATACGCGAAGATAAATTTGATATCTAATATTTGAGAAAATATATTTATCGGAATCTGATAACTTTTGGCAATTTTTACGTTTCTTTCTCGCCTAAATATAGCTATCTTTACAGTTACGATAAAGTTTGGACGATATTACACTAATACATAACTCTGCTTTTAATTATTTTTTGTTTTTTTTTTTTTTAATAATTTAGACGTCCTAACATAATTTTTCTGCACAAATCAATATTCTTCATATTGACTCTATTAATCGTTTTACGCCAATCCTATGAAAACATTAATACGATGTTTCAATTCTCGACAAGATAGAAAATTCTATTCGCTGTTGCTCGCAAAATTATCTCCGACAGCCAGTAATTTAATGCAAATACAATCCTCGGCGAGGAGATTTATTCATTGCGCAGTTTTTCGACGAGACTTCCTCCACAGAGCCACAGAATTGGGACACTTTCTGCAAACGCTATCGAGATGCTTCGCCATATAAAAACGTTGTTCTCTCTCGAAACCTAATTTGAATATAAATTTCACCGCACATTCGAAGCAACCAACTTCGTTTGGAAAATTGTTCTCTCGATTGCATTTAGAAAACCGCTTCTTTTTTAAAGATAACGTTTAAGAGAAACGAAATTTCTCTCTCGATCTATTATTTCGTAATAGTATGGTACGTGCGTTGCAATGTAATATCTTGCTGTTACAGTCCCGTGAGAAACTTCAATGTACTTTTACTTGGATCTTCTTTTATTCAGTCAAAATTATTTTGAATATACTTTTTGATCTGAGGGAAATATAGTAAATAGTAATAAATAGTAAATTATTAAATATAAAAATTATATTGTTTCTTGAAATTTGTTTAGAAATTTGTGCAATATTTTTGGTGAAAAATGGACAATTTTTTAAAGAAACGAGAGTAGAATCAAGCCAAGATAGAATGCGTTTGACAGAGATTAACAATTTTTTTTCTTCTATATAAAATGCAAATTCCAGGAATTTAAAAAAATAAAAGATAATATTAAGAAAATGGATGAATACACACTGTAAGATATGAGAAATTAAAAGAAATGAACTTTTTCTTTGAGTAGCTATTGATTCATTCGAATCCATTCGATCGCTGATTGCAAAACTAAAATGATAAGTGAGTTTCCTTTGAAGAGAAGTTTCTTTGCTCCCTATTATTCTTTACGGCACCCCACTTTTCACTTTCGCATTAACGAGAGTCTGTAAATGATGAACGACTTTCGTGTGGTCTCGAGCACGATGATCACGTGCACGGCTAACGCTGTTGTTATCAGAAACTTTCACGTTTTACACTCTAATTGCTTTCGACGCGTATACAAGCCTCTAGCCGCGAAAGAAAATTGCGTGTAACAGTTGTACCATAATCACAGGACCTGATGATTTATCATTCAAAGAACCGTACCGTTCCCTAACAATTTATTACCTTAGGTAATAACTTTTTAAATGTTAATTCTTCTCACTTTTATACTGCCGCGATTAAAGAAAATCATAAATCACTAAAGCATAATTAATAGCTGCTTATTAATTTTGAGATGTAATATCAGTTCTACTATTAATCATAAAATTAATAAAAAAGAATATAAGACCCTAAATATTATCTTGGATTTGTGATTGTTTTTCGATTGTATTACATTCGATTGTATTACATCGATTTAGATTTGATTTACATCGAAACATTCATACATAGATCGTTTTGTAATACATTATACATCAGACAAATTACAATTAGGATACATTATCTTCCTATAGTATTAGTTACCATTTTTAATTACGAATAAAAGAGAACTACATGTACCGCTATAGTAAATTAGCAGAATAAAATAGTAAATGAGATTATAGAGAAGAGAAACTCGGTTTCTGCAATTGTTTAATTTATTTGGATTTCTGTTCCTACGTATCTCTGCTACGTATTGAATTCGTTGGAATTTTTCTAAGGAAGAAAACAACGATTATCTTTCAGCAGAATTAAAATCTTAAAAATCTAATCGAATTAATTCTATCTTCTTATAAGTTTGCGTTGAAAATGATAACGTGAGTTCGTGCTCGCCATCCATATGCAGATGCGTTGGTTATAAGAAATAGTAATCAGAGGATGATCCTAGTTACAATCGATAGATTTAATCAGTAGGCTTAAGATGCCTTTTTGTTTGTATCCCTAGTTTTTGTAAGCGCGTGCAATAAAGGTTTTTTTGGCTCAGAACGGTGTGATAGATTTATCCATTCAATAAAATAATAACTATTCTAATCTTACCTCTAAGTATAGAAATAACAACAGTTTGCTTAAGTTATTCTGTATTTATTTTCTAATCATTTTTAATTCGAATTTAATTAGCTTTTATCATTGAAATTAATTAATGATCCGACATTCAAAGTAATTGATGATTAAATATTTATTAAAATCATTTTAACGATGAGATATCCAAACAAATGAATAATTTGCACGCTACGGTACAACAATGAAGTTTCTACGCAATGTATCTATTACCATACAATATTTTTGTACTAAAATTAGATCTAATATTAATATCGACGCTTGAAACATTCCAATTTAAAGCACATTTAAGTCAAACAATTTTCATACATACATTTCGCACATAACAGTTAAATAAACGAAGCTTCTCACGTCTTATCTTTGAAACAGCCTGGAATCATCCTGAAATAATTCATTGGCCAATTTTCAAGGTAAAACTGGCAAAAATACGGAACGATTTCATCACATCGGCGAATCTAAATATCTTCCAATGTTTCTCTAAATAATCACTTACAGCGACTTGGAAGAAGGCCAGACGGCGTTCTTACGTTTTGGCACCGGACACCGCCACTTCCACGTTTCACTTTTCACTTTCCACCGCAAGCCAACGCAATGAGGCGCTCGAGACAACTTCGTTCCGGCAATTTGTCATCGCTCCGATTTTATAAACTCGGCTGACATCTCAACGCCACTGGATCACGAGTGAAAATGTATTTCACTCGCGAGTTACTGCTGGAAACTACGGAGCCGTACGACCTGACAAGTTACGAGCTTTTAGAGGGCGGATTTTATTATTCGACGAATCACTGCATCCATGGAAATTGATGAAATACTTTACCTGAGAATTTTGTGACGGATGATATTTTCGAAAAATGAAATGACCGACTATCTTTTTTCTCACGATGAATGTTGAATTTTTGCAAAGACTGATTTATTTATTTCCGGAAATTTATTTTATATCTATCAAATCGTAAATTCTAAAATAATTTCTAAAATGTATATTTCTAAAATTCTAACGGTTTTAATATAATCACCTTTTTGTATTATTTCAATTTTCCGTTTCTATTTCCTTTTCTATAACCGAGTTTTATTCCGAGTAAGAAAATATTTTTTTTGTCGATTTTATTGGTATTTTTATCGGGAAGAACGGCAGCTAACCAAAAATAAAATCGACGACGTTTGGAAAACCGAGAAGAAATTCGCTATTTTGTTATATTACCTAAAAATATATTTCGTTATTTTGTGTCAATTGCGGAAGAATTTTATTACGCGAGAGCAGCGAATATCAAAATAGAAAGAGACGAAGCTACGCCAACAGTAAGATGAAAGAAACAAATTAAAGATCGAAAGGGAAGTAGAAGAGACATAAAGTTCGCGATAATGGAAGATATGAAATCACAGCTATTTTTGGGAATAATGGGAATAATATACAAAAGCCTGATACAACGAGACAAAGAAATAAACTTGTCGACGAGCAAGACGAGGTTGCCGAGTAATAAAACGAGTTGAAGGAGTGCGGTAGAAAGGATTTATGTGTAAGAGGAGGAAGACAGAAATGTGAGAATGGGAGGGGGGCTGTACAAAGAAAATGAAACGAAATACAAAAGTGTAAAAAAAAGTAAAAGAGAAAAAAAAGTGTTAGATATACATGATGAATATAAAATGAAATTTTGCTTTAAAATTTGTGTAATGGGCGGTAAGTGCATATATTGCCTCCATAAAGAAAAAAGAAGGAAATCTGTAAAATTAAATGATGGAGGAGAAAGGAAAAGATGAAATGCGTCGGAGGAGCAAAAAAAAAAAAAAAAAACCTATAAAATGAAGAATATAAAATAGAGATGAAAGTAATTCGAAAATGTCGTGTCATTCTCATTTAATCCGAAAGATTCGTACGAAGGAAGAAAGAAAGAAAGAGAAATATGGGATTGGGAGAAAGGATACATAATAGAAAAGAATAAGGGAGTAATAGTTGGAGAAGATATGAAAACGTAGACGTATTTTCATTTTATTTGAAAAATCTCTGCAAGAGGAAAAAAAGAGAGAGAACACGAGCTTGAAGAAAGGAGATACATATAAAAGAAATATAACAAATAAAAGGATAAAAGCTAAAGTAGAAGATATAAGAAGAAAACAGTGAGAAGACGGTATGGAAACCACAACGCATTTTCTTCTTGTTCGACAGATCTACTTGGATAACAAACAAAACAGAGAAACATGATATTGAAGAAAAGAAGAAATACAATGAAACTTAACAGGCGAAACAAAGAAACGGTAAACGTGGAATAAAAGACACAGTAGAAGACAATAAAATTCCATCTTGTTCGACGAGAAGAAATCAAATCCATTAGAATTTCCCAAAGGGCAAATGTCGTCGGAATTATTATTTATGTCAATCAAGCTGCACACTGCAATTAGTCAGGTTTCATTGATAGCTTGAACGCCCGTAACGTGCACGGTTCCTCTCGCGTTCTTCGATATTAAATGACTATCTCTCTTTTCGTTCGTTGTCCCTGCGTTCCTTTGTTAACGCACCGAGTCGGTTGCTTTTCCCTTTGTTCCCTGGTCGCTATTCCAAGTCACCGGTGAAATGAAAACAGTATCGCGGGTTATATCAACAGGCAGGCGAGCGAAATTAAATTGGACAGGCCGCGATTAATCGGGCTTCCTACGAGACCTTCGTTTCCGCTCCTCTCGGGAGATTCGATCGTAACTGGTAACAATAATACCACCGCTCGGATTTCCTGTAATCGGCACGAAGAAACGAACGCGCCGCTGCAGACAGATAATCGAGTGGATGGATGTGAAAGCGACGCGATTTCGTGGCGAAAAAGAGTGGCTGTTTCCGTTTAAACTTTCAGTGGTTGCTTTTTAGCTCTTCGTTGCTTTGTCAAGCACTAAATCGAAGTGTATTTTCAACTAAATTGAAGTATATACTTTATGAAATTAAGCTCATCTTACGCTTATGTATTGACAAAATGATTATCGAAAATGAAAGAGAGATTGCTTCGTCGGGAAAGTATTAATTTTCTAATCTTTACTTTTTCCCACTATCTTCTTCTCTACAAATAAGCATCGTCATCGACGTTCCTTAAATTAAACTCTTTTTTTCTGGATTTTCGCAGAGGAAGAACTATTCATTTTGAAATATTTCTCATATAGAGACATTGAGACGAAATTTGTCAACAAATTCGTGGAAATGGATACAGTACACCAGCAGCAACTTCGCCACAATTTCAAGCTGGTAATTCGCAAGCGGTTAATCCGACCAAGGATTTAAACGTGGCCGGACGGTTACGTTCGACTGCGTCAAGTATAAATCCGGACAAGTTCGAGGGATTCGAGGCTTTCATAAAATTACGGAATATTTCGGGTGGGAAGAGAAGCCGTTCATGGAACGAGAAAGTTTCTCTGTGGATCCAACGACCCGAGAGAAAGAAACGGTCTCCGGTTACGGATTTCGAAATCTCTTCGACGGTTCTACCCTCTTTGCCGTGGAATGGCAACTGGTTCTACTGTTTCGATCGAGACGCTTCTGTCGCGAGCAAATTTCCCATTACTCGGTGTGGAAATGTTGGATTCCGATTAATCGCTCGCCTCAACGAGACGGGGATAAGACGATGGAGAATTCGAAAAGATTGGACGAAAAAATTTCACCTTGAATAATATAATTGAAAATTAAATATCTAAAAATTGAACGATTTATTTCAAACCGCTAGTCACATACGATTCAACGATGTCGATTAAGGATTGAACGTGATAACGATAACATTCTAAAACGAGAAAATCGAAGAAATTACAATTTTTTTTCAAGGAATGTCCAAATGGTTGAATTCGCGTAGATGTGATCGTGCTCTAATGTAACGCTTGACAAATTCGCGAACGTACTCGAACACAGACTTATGTATATTACGTTACACACGTATTTACACGTATTTACCTTATTACATATTGTGTGTCCAATTTGTATGGACCCGACGAACTTGACGATTTGACGAGAATTTAATTGATTTTCTCTTACGAATTTTCACGCGATAGCAAACCTTTCTCAACGTTCTTATCACACTGTTATCGCAACATGGCTTTGCAACCATTTATGTGTTCGCACTAATCCCTCCAATGAATTTCCATTAATCACGCAAAGCAGTATTGTACACGTAACGTGTTACACTTTACTCATTGAAGACCGTTACTGAATTACCATTACCGAATTACCATACCTAAAGAATCAATCACTCACGTACATTGTTACAACGTATCGTATATCACTGTGGGACAGAGGATTTGAGGATTTGTACAAGTAACGAATTATAGCGTAAAATCTTTAAGAATTCATTGTATCTGAAAAACAAGAGATTGTTGTATGCTCGACTTTTCCGTGGAGAAGATGTACCTGTCAATTCATTTCCAAGGATATCGTGTTGCCAATAGCCGGAAGGATTCAGCCTCGATAGTAGCAGTGAGCGATGAGCCCTGTGACACGTGCAAAGCGAAAAGAGTTTTCGAGGAAGATCTGACCATGGAACGAGCAGAGCAATGAACCCTCTGGCAAGAGGACTGTTTGTGAGTCAAATAGCTCAGCATCTGCCACGAACCTTCGCTAAATTGTCGAAAATCGATATACGTGTCGTCTAACGTGTAAATCGTAGAAAAGTTCGTAATGAAAGACATCAGAGCTTGAGAGAATCGAGTCATATCGAGCAAGAATTGTCGTAGAGTTAAATTATCATTGTATTGTTTCTATTTTATTCTTCAATATATGGCATATATAGTTGTTATAATACGCAATTGTTTTTATGTAAGTACCTACATCAAGTTATTGATTAATCGCTTAGTTAACTTAGTACACTAAATGTGTTAAGAATTTATGTCATATTCTTGTGTAAAAATCTACCTGCAACACAACATTTCAATGCTATACGCTAACATTATCTCACACAGTTTGAGAAGCTTTAAATATGTATATCGAACAAACTACCATACAATATCGAATAAATTAACAAGAGATATCGATCTTCCATTATGAAGTTCCGAGCCGTCCAGAAATTTGATCTCGTAGAAGTTTCGTTCGTCAAAGACACGAAATCGCAAGGCAGCGAATCAAAACGTTGAAATGTGTCTCGTCGCGTCAACTCGCGAAATATCGTCGACGCACGACGGAAGCGTCATCAATGTGAACCGAAGTCAGCCACGTGGCTACTTGCTCCAAGCGGAAATTCGTGAATGGAAAGCTACCTATAGATGGTGTACTAGCTGTTGCTAGCCATCCGGCAGAGTTATTAATTAACCCTAACGAGGACGATGAACATCCGTGATGAGATGGTCCGTGCTTGACGAAAGAGACCTCATGAAATAGTTCGGACAGCGAAGCAAAGGTCTCAAAGAAACAGAGAATTTCGTCCATGTTGAACGATCAACAGACTGTAATTTGGCGTACAAGTCAAGATTTTGAGAATTTGAATTTAGTCACGTGTTTCAATCAAGTATTATTCCCTTAGTTTCATGGTTAATTATGTTATAACCTTAACCTCTTTGATGATAAGTTCATAAGATGATAAGTCAAGATTTTGATAATCTGAATTTAGTCACGTGTTTCTATCAAGTATTATTCCCTTAGTTTCATGGTTAATTATGTTATAACCTTAACCTCTTTGATGATAAGTTCTCATCACTTGAAAAGATATAACGAGTATCTGAACATAATGTAACGTGATAGTAAACGTAGAACATTATTCTATTTAAAAATGTAATTTCCAAATTTTAATTCGTAGATACAATTAGCGCTGAATACTCGATCTACCTTCGGAAACAGTAAATGATAATGTGAGAACTTTATGTATTGCAAAGATTAATGTATAGCCGTATGTAACGTTTCACGAGGAATTTTTTCTTTTGGCATTGATATAAAAGGATCATTATCTTCTAAAAAATAGCAGACTTTAATCGACTTACGCTGCTGTGAGTCTCAACCAGTCAGATGTAAGTGCGAATGTGAAAATTTGAAAACAAGCTGTTGATTTTGGTGCATTGAATGATGTAACAAGTTACTGGTCTATACGAGAATCATATGAGGTAGCTTGTCGTGCTGCAGAATGGGCAGTATTGTTCCAGAGACTAATTGCAAACAGTAATTAAATTATACTTTCCTTAATAGTAAATTGCTCGGTTATTAGGGAGACAAAAGCTGTGTATTAATAACGACGCGACTAATTTTCACGCCGCTCTGTGTGCGCTTAGCGCAACGAAGAAATATGTAATTACTTGAGATTAAAGTAGGAGAAAGAAGGTTTTAAAGAAAGTCAAGACTGAAATTTACAATACAACTGTTTTATATCTTTCTTAAATGTATTATATCTTCTATATAGAACGAAGCGGAGGAAAAAATATTTCCAAGATAGTTGGTACCATAATTTGTACAAAAAATTAATTCCACATTCTTCTAATTGACAATTATATTTTTTACTTAAATTGTTGAAGCTTCTAAGAATGTCTTGCAGATCGTGGAAATGAAATAAAAATTCAGAACTCTCAAGAAAGTGATTTGTCAATAGTAAGTCGCTAAGAATCAAAATCATCCATGATTATTCATCATTTAAAAATTCATCTTCGTTATAATGAAATATTTTATTTCACATAGTTTATACATTTCTGTCAGACAACTATATTTTTTTTTTTTTTTTTTTTACAAAATGTAAACCAAGCAGCATCGGCGTTTGTCAAGATGATCGGACCAATCGGTCAAGTGAACAATGACCGTCGAAATGTTTGCGAAACATGTAACATCGGATGGGCAGTAACACGTTCGAACAAATACTATTCGAAACGCTGCGGTACAGGTTTATGTCACGCGGTGGCGAGTGCGTGTTGGCTCGACGACTTTCGCAACCCCATGATTGAGAGGGTCAGATGCAAAGGTTGTGCGGCTGACGTTTCACTGAATATTGGGCTCGCCACTGGGAAACAACGTGCACAGACGTATACAAACTTTGGTGATAAAGAAACGAGAGGAAAAATGCACCTCCGTGTGCTATGTAGAAAGTGGACATGTTCGCTGGTTATAATACACAAAGTTACAAAAACACACGAGCAACAGCGAGTATATATTATAAATTGTTTCTGTAATACTGTATAATTTGTTTCAGACATTTTAAGGGTATCCACAATTTATACTTTTATTTATAACTTCGAATTCATGAAGTAATTTGAATAAAATATTCAAATAATTTGTAACAAATATCTGCTAAATATTCTGGTAATGTTAAATTAGGTGGAAAAACTTTTATTAAAATAAATCATTTAGAGGAGAAATTATATTCTTGTTTTAATGTTTTGGAAACGTACGAGAATAAATAATAATAAAAAGTAGGCTAAAATAATAAATTTTAATATGATTTTCAAAGGACATGGCAAATGCAAAATCAAATAGACAAGAGTATAATATGTATCTATTAAAATATTTTTGTCCGAATAATTTAAGACAAAAATACCGTAGATATTGTTTAGTAACTTGTTAAAAATTCTCATAAAACTTCGGTGGAACTATTGTTATGAAATAAAAACACTTGAAATGAAATGAGATGGAGATTCGTTGAGAGGTTTTAGAAAATCGTCGAGAATAAAGATTCAAATATCTTTAATAAAGAAACACGACCAGGGGAAAGCTTAACGACATCAGGTGTATTTATCTTTATCTATAGTTAGAATAAATTTTGCTACGCGAAAGAACATTCAATAAACAGCGATGCCAATCTACTTTTAAAAGTTGCTAAAAGCATTTCCTATTATCAAGTAATAGCTATAAAACCTGTTAAGTGAAAATGGATTATAAAATACTTTGCACGACGCATAATTCATATAACGAACAGAGAGGCAATTTGTTGAACCCTTCGGTGAATGTACAATTAACGAAGTGATTTCTTCGGTAAATATACATTGGCTCTAGGTTCGCTATATTTTCGTTCTAATCGATATTCTTTCAAATTATAAAACATTTTACGAAATGTAGAACTGGTAACAAATGTTCGATATTATATTTATCACTGTTTTATTATTTAAATGTAATAGAAATATAAAAAAGAAATAGAAATATAAATATTTCTTTACATCTTCTTTGTACAAGTTCTTCAATTACTACGAGAATAAGCAATTATGTGCAATCAAATTAACGTTTCAGCGAATGGTGGCCGTTTTGGTATCGGAGCAGAGAACAAAAGAAGCAGTTCCATTATGGCAATCGTGACCTGGTTGATGAAGATGTCGTTGGACTAATTAAGGATCACCCAATGAAATTTAGCTTTCAAAGATTCATGTGAACGGTTACGTTGAATTTATTTTATTACAAAGTCCATAGCTTAAATTAGGATTCTGTAATTCTATAATTAAACGACATCGCGATAGTCATTAACACCTTCTACGTTCTATTACGAGATATTAACATCCTTCTATTTTCTTTAATTAACGTCCCTTTTAATTCATATAAAGCAAGCTTAATATTTGTAATGGCACAGAAAAATTATTGAATTATTTAATTATTAAAATATTCGAGAAAATTCTAAATGGAAATCTCAATGATAGGTACGTTGAAATCCAATAAAAAGGAAATCCATCAATCCCTTTTCTATTTCTACGTTAGAAATGTAACGAATGATGAATATTTGATTTGTAATTAATGTTATTGAAAGCAATGACGAAGGAGTGTTTCGAACAAACGTTTAAGATCATCGTGCAAACTTGAGATGTACAATAATTTAGGGTTTGAAATGGACGTTCCTCGGTAGCCTCTAGTAACAACTGCACCGACGAATAAACAAGCAAAAGATAGAGAAAGAAAAGAACTATTTACAATAGTTAATAAGAATTACAATTAAAAGTTCCGAGATTTTTTTGTACAGAATCGAGAGTAGATATTCCGGATTATTTCAGTAAAATATTACTGTTCTTTTTATCCTCTTCCAAAATTTCTGTTTCGCTTCTTTTAAAACTGTTTACAGTTGAATATTTTTACAACATGCGGCACTGTGGATAAAACCGTGATAGAATTGTTATATAACACCATCGACAACGAAAGTCGACAGCCATGCATCTTCCACCGAAGATCTAATAAAAGCAGCCTCGAAATGGCTGCGTAACCGCATTTCCTTTAAAACGATTCGATAAAATTGACGTGACCGGGCGGTTGATAGAATCGTTTGCAGCCAGGTCAACGATGAATTTTACACCTTCGATTTGCTCGCGGCAAAACCATTCTCGATTTTTTTTATCGGATGCGTCAGCGACAATCGATACTTTGTCATTACCAGAAATAGCGACTCCACGATTTCAAGATTAAGCTACCTTCACAGATATATCAGTCTGATCTTTGCCTCTACAAACTCCCTCGAGTCTTTCCATCGATTCGATGTATCTATAACATTCTTACCCCGATAAGTAAGCCGATTTAACCGTTAGACAAAGTTTAAACGTTGTCTTCGTGTCTTTTATTCCTCTGTTTATAGTACAAAGGAATTTACGCTTTAAAGTTTATCATAGCTTAGCAACGAATATTTTATAAGAACATGTTTTAAGACACTATTGTCGAAGAAATTGTGTTTACTTAAGAATTTAATGAAAATTCTTTTGCAAGGTGAATTAAAATTAAAATTAAAAAAATGAGAAATATATAATGAGTTCATTTTTATTCATTATTTGAAACCTTCCACATTTGATAAAGTTAAGAGGTATTTTAATTTAGAAGTATTAGAGAAGCGAATGGTTCTGAATGGTTCGAAGATATAATATATTGAAAATAATTGATGAATCCACGATGTGTTCTAAGAACGTGTTCAAGATAATTAATATTGATCTGCATAATTACTTATTAATAATTTACTTATAAATAATTATTAATAATTTTCGAGCATTTAAGAATGTAAGAAAATCATTTGTGTGATCGTACAACCAAATGGAAAAATAATTCCCATGTAGAATCGATTGATAACACCTCTAATCTTAAAATTATTCTTTTATGAGAGACATAAAACTTGAGATATCACATTTTTCGTCTGTGATCAACAATCGTAATGAAGAAACTGTAAACTGTGTAATATTCGTATTGGTAAATTTTTGTTATCGAAATTCAGAGTTAACGTTGTAGAAGATAAAGCTATGAAAATACTATGTTTCTTGGTACTTGAAAGGTTAAAAGTAGAATTAAGTTAATATTTACACGTCGTGTTACATTTCTTCTGAGAAAATAGAAAAGTGATTTAGGAAAGTCATTAAAGAAATGACAGTCATCCTTTCATTTCTCTTTGCAAACACTCCAACGTTACGTTTCTTCCGACTTCGACGAACGCAGAATCATTTCTGTTAATACTAAGCTTACCAGGCCCGGTTTCAAAATTCAATTTAAAATTGTACATTTCTTGTTATTTTAACTTTATGTAAATTCTTATATTGACAAAAATTGAGAAATTGATTAATCAGATAATACAAGAATTTACATAAAGTTAGACGAACGAAAAAAATAGCAATGAATTTTACAATTTTTAATTAAATTTTGAAACCGGCCATTTCACCGAGCCTGGTAAGTTTAGTGTTAAACTTCCATTTCAGGTCGTTTATTCGTTTCATTGTTCGAAAGTGGTTCGCTTCGAAAGCTATAGGAACACCTACAAATTAGAAAGTTCCGGTATCCGGCGCAAAAATAAATTACGATCCAGAAAAGGGTGCACAAATCTAATTTTTTCTCAAGCGTTTCTCACTGACGAACAGGATCGATGTACCCTCGATGCCACGTCGAATGACCGCGTTTTTCACCAACAGTTACATACGCGCTCTTCGAACATATTTCTCGTTTATAGCGAAACTTTGGCCTAATTCTAAACATCGATGAAACGCATTAAAGTCAGGACTTTGCAATTCGCTTATTTTTCATCGCTGGAAAACAGATCGATTAGAAAGCTGATCCCAATCTCTCTATTTTCCGTTCCACTGTTATTTTCTCCGTTTCCTTCCTTGTCTTGTAAACTGTAACCAAATGAGATCAAAGGGATGCAGCATTGCACAATGTCACGAGTAACATGTCGTTATGAAGAATATGCAAAGCGAAGTTGAGATTTCTTTAAGTTAGGGTACATTGAATATTTTTAAAAGTATTATGAGAATGGAAATTTACGAGTTTATAAAGCGATCGATGAATATTTTTAAATGTATTGCGGAGAAGCCAAGCTACGAATTTACATATGTTGCTATTAAAGTTATTCTTTTTTTAAAGCTATTAAAATAGTAGTGGACTAATCTTAAATTAAAATTAATCCTTTGAGCTATGAATATAGACGTGAAATTTAAAAGTTGGTATACTTAACTTCGTCATAGTTCTATTCTCGGTGTCAAACAGCTTACGTTACTGACAGAATCTTTACAACGTACAAATCTCTATGTTTATAAAGAAACAAGCCATGTATTGTATTCTTTATGCTAATTCGTTTTGCATAGGCCGCAGTTAACGTAATATACAGCATAATGAGACTAATTTTACTACGTTCTGATTTTTTCAAGCGTTACTAATAGTAAATTTGTACGAGGATATTTACAGAGCATACTGATGGAATATTCATGACAACATTAGATGAATATTTCATGGCAATATTAAACTAGGTACGTGCGAAGGAAAACGAAGAAATCTAACGAAAAGGATACGATTAATGTTAAGACATTCTAAAAAAAGGTAGAAGTGTAAGAAAATATATTCCTCTGATTGGTATTTATTTCTTTATTAGTACACTAGCGATATTTACGCAAATTCATAGTTTCATGAATATAAAAATTTTATGGAAAAAATTAAAACTAGATGCGTATTAGAATAATCACTGTACCTTATTTAATATACACGTTTTTGTATATTATGCATATTTTGTCTAGTGGTTAGGTTACTGATTATTATTTTTAATTTGCTAATTAAAATTAGCCTTGCAATCAATAAAATTAGTCTTGTAATTTTATTATAATCGACAAACCGCGGATTTTTATGCATTTATGAGAAATTAGAAGGTGCAAAAATACACAGAATGCACATTGCATGCAAAATTATATAAAATATCAAAAACATATAAACATACTCGTCATAATATTTAGTAGATAAACTAATTTTTCGCCTTCTACTTCTTGAATTATGTATACTCGTAAAAATATGAATTGACACGAACATTCCCACCTAGTAATCGATATCTTACCTCGATATCTTATTTCCGATTTTAGAACTTTCAGTTTCTCATTACCGATCGCGATAAAAGGGCTACAAAGTAATTTCCCTAGGAAGGTCTGACCTTGTTATGTTCAATCTCTATAGCGAAGATTGCGAAACGAAGAACATGCGGGTAAATGCTGCACGTTTCAGAAACTCGGATAGGCGGTCTTGCAATTTCACGAATGCAACGCGCAGAAATGCTTTGACCTACGCACCGCATGACGGCCACACTCGTTGAGCGCAACGTCGCTTTGACTGTCTCTTATGAAAAGCTCGTTCGCGAGTGCCTAATGGTACCAAAAGCTTTTAACATCTGGAAAGCATTACCATCCTTATCCATCGTGCTTTTTAAACGAACGAAGGAAATATACGTAGGTGTACGTCGTTAGGCGAATCATTATGAATATGACGATACTTCAAATGACACTTACAAAGCAAGATTTTGATAAAGAATAGAAAGATTGAAATGTAATTTTAAGCAAGAAACTTCGGACAGTGATATCTCTGGAAAATTGCATTCACATTATAATAAATGTTTTTTAATTTGTTTGTTTTTAAAATTCCGGTAGATCGGATTATTTCAAGTATTTAAAGAGAAACTTCAAGTTTCATCTTTAGTTCGTGTAAAATTTCTCTGAATAATTTTCTGCTGATAAAATTCAATATACTCTGTTTTATTTTTTTTTTTTTTTTTTTTTTTTTGTGAATTAAGTTAAACGATTCCACGAGGCATCAAAAACATTCCTTTCGCGATACGCATCCCATTTTCTTTGCAAAACTATCAATACACCTCTGAATTTGCCAAATTCAGTCTCAACAAACAGAAACTTGAATTCTAACCATATGAAATGGAAAGAAAAATGAAAGACACAGAGTTGCAGGAGCTTTTTTTCGTGAGACGTAAATACCCAGAAGAATTCTCCCAATAAAAGCAAAGGTTGATTTTACACCGTATAAAACGTCGACGCTGTCAGACGATTGGATCGCAACTTTTTTAATGTTCGTATTCAGGATAGATATTTAAAATAGCCGCGTTTCGAAATAGCTTTCACCAATCCCAGCCGTGGCCAAGAAAGAAACGCGTTCTCCGTTAGCGGTTCTCCTATCAAACCGTTTTGAACCGTTTCAACACAAATAGGAAGAGAACGTACGATTTCGACCTCGGTGCAAAACTTTTTCACGACACGCGGAAAATGGGACTTTTCTTTTCGAAATGTTCCTTCAAGCGTGGCCGTTCTTTTCTCTAAGCAGTCGCTGACTCGGATGAAAGAAGAACGTTGCT
Organism: Bombus huntii; assembly: GCF_024542735.1. Taxonomy (NCBI): domain Eukaryota; kingdom Metazoa; phylum Arthropoda; class Insecta; order Hymenoptera; family Apidae; genus Bombus; species Bombus huntii. The sequence goes on from NC_066239.1 coordinate 17,908,786, forward strand.
TTTGTAGAACATTAGACTATTACGACGAAAAAGAAGTAAGTTTTCGCGAGGGAAACCGACATCGTTTTCGTTCCTTTGTCGAATCGATGTCACCAGTTTCTCGCTGGAATAAGACAAATCGTTGGAACATGTTTTGAAAAGTGAAATCGATTTAGAGACAATTCATAAAGCAAGTTTTACGTGGAAATGTATGTCACGAATATAAACTCTTTTAATTTTTATTCCTCGTTATCTTCGGATTTCAGATTCCTAGGATCCTGAACTTTTTAGATTCTCCAGAATTGTATTGCATCTTTTGCAAGCGATCGACGTACAACGAATCGAACAAGATTCAATCCCAAGTTACCCGCATCGTAACGAAACAGCAGGTGGTCTTTTTACAAATTAGAAATATTCCTGTGAATTCCTGAAGCGTGTAATTTCACCGTCTTAAATGATAAATTGAGAAACACAATAACACATAGCATCCTGATCTCCACGTCTTCGAAACGCTGTGAAATTACACTTTGAATATTTCACTCGAGTCTATTATCAACATTTATTGTCAACAAACCCGTTGATATTGATTTCTTAGTCGATAACTTCATCGCGAGGAAAAGAACCAAGGAATTATACAATAAGTAGCCGATAGACGTAACGACCAGACATTAATTTCATCGCGAAAAATAATCTCGTGATATAAGATAATTGGTATCTGACGTTGATACCTTCAATTACAGAGCGAACCGTGAATTTATCGAGACACTGAAACGACCAGGTTTATCCACTTACATCTGTCGGCATGCGAATGCTTACGGAGGATCGATACGAAAGTGGCAGTGCCTCGTGAATTGTGCGCTGGCCTATAAACCGAGGAAAAGCGTAACGGAGCGTACAGAGGATCGCGATGATTGCTTCACGCTGTAAAATGAACGCGATTCCAGGCGTCTTGACGTGCATTCTTAATCTCGCGTTGTAATTCTCCGTCGTTGCGGAAGCTGAAGGATGAGAACGTTTTTGCCGCCGAAATACGACGAGCAACTCTGCATCAAAGATACGCGCAACTGAACACGTATATTTATATATAAAAATTCAGAAGTATTCAGATACCTTCTTTCAGAACTATTCGGATTAATATAACCGCGAGCGGCTTATTTGCTCTTTCTATTGTTACATATTGGTTTCTGGAAGTCAGTCTCATCGTAATATTCGATTATATACGTAATTGTAACGGTTACGAGGAACAGAAAAATATATTAGGTTGTCCGAAAAGTGTCTTTCTTTTACAGACACGTCTTTTCCAACGATGCATCTTTAGACAAACATGAAACTTAATCTGTCAAACGTTGTGATTTCTACCTTGATGAAACAAGATGGATCATACGTAATTCGATAAAATAATATAAAACGGAAAATGTTGTGCATTTATTATTTTCTTATAAAACGAAAGAAACTTTTCGGGCGACCTAACAGTAAGTTTGTAAGTTTAAAATAAGGAAACAAGTGTACGGCCATGCGATACACGCGATTGGAGATTCACGCGAGTCATCGAGTTTAGTTTACCGTTTGTTACGTGGCTACTTTACGAGACTATTTTCCGTGATATTTTTTCATTCGATTTGCGAGGAATTTACGAAATATCGCAGGATTACGATTCATGCAACTGACGAAGAAACTTTGAATTTTGGCATAATCAAACGGATTCCTCAGTTAAGTCATCGTCGCACTGCTGATGTAACTATTATCGGACAGTTTATTGAATAATTCGATTTAATTTACTAGATCATCTATTACGTCTGATAGTAATCGTTACATTTTTTTATTCACATAACATTACTATCAATACACGCATAGCATCCATTACAGTAAATTATATGCAGAGTGTCTCAGTTTTAAACGATCAAACTTTATCAGTTTATTTTACGACGAGAAACAAGAAGAAACGTTATATAAAAGTAGGTGTGCAAACGCTTTACGAAAGAGTTATAACGCAAATACGAAACCTAAAGGTAACAGATCGCAGGTCACATTGTTCGGCCAGCGAGATCGCCAGATCTTACACTGTTGAACTTTTATCTATTGGCAACGATAAATCGCAGAAGAATTGATTCGAGACACGAACTGATACAGAGGATTCACGACGCGTTCAGTGATCTGAAGCAAAATAAGCATCAAGTTCAGAGAGCGACAAACTCGATCTCCCGAAGATGTCAAGTGTGTATTCGAAAAGGGAGGACCGGCATTTTGAAATAGAAATATGAAGACCTAACGCGAATCGATTAGTTTTCGTATTTTCCGTGCAACTTTTTTTTACAAAGTATTTGCATTCTCATTTTTGTGTAAACAAGCCGTATATATATATTTTACAAAACTTTATCGATACCTATTTGCATACTTTATTTGCATTTAATTAAGTTTACCACGCGATAAAACGACACTGAATATGTGTGCATACATGATAACACAAGACATATGTACTTAATTGATCTGTGTGATAGTTCAACATTAAACTCCCTTAACATTACAACGCTATCTATCGACTTCATCAATAATTCAACAAGACTATCTGATTACTTCGCAATAAACCGTAGTTATAAGCATGTGAATTTCCAACTTTGTCATGAGTGTCACGTAAAAGTGGGCCGAGTGCAGGGTCTTCTAGAGCCACGCGAAATTACTCTTTATAAGTGGTACAACGACGCACGTTTAAAACTACCTGTCGTCGTTTAACATTAAACTCTCCAATTTCAGCGAAATGAAGCGAAGTGTCGTTCCCGGTGAAACGAGGAAAATAACAAACAGGACGAACGAATTCAAGAAGAGAGACTTTTTTTATCGATTAAAAAAAAATATTTTTTATTTCTTTCTTCCTTTCGTTCGAGACCATCTTCGTGTTTTACCGATGATTACATCGTAAGGAAGATTTTCATTTGTTATCGTTCGTACTCCCATTTATGAAGTTTACATGGATGAAGCAACAGAGACAACAAGGATGAAATTCTCGTCTGCGATGAAATCTTCAATTGACCGACATTTGGTACATCGAAGTTGTTGCACGGGTCGCTGCAGCGCAGATTTCCCCGAGTAATTGTTCAAGATGCATCAAGTAGAAGCACGTTACGCACAATACGAACACAATCACACAACCTCCATATAGTTCTGGATCCAGAATTCAGATTGTACGCTTTGTGTATGCCAGCAGCTTGCTTTGGTAAATCGCACACGCACGAGATATTCGTGTGTCGATCAGACGATATCAATGAATGTGAATAAATCAGGAATCATCGAAGCTCGTAGTTATTTTTGTAAAGAAATAAAAATTTGTTGCTCCGATTCGTTCTAAGAGATTTCTACGTAAGTTAAGGAAATTCCATTACGTAATATCATATTGAGATAAGTTTAGAAAATTATATTCGTTAAATTTTTCTGTATAATTTAATGTACTTTTTAATTTCTTAACAGTATCACTCTCTAAATTTTCATCAATTAGCGTTTCATTTTACGTTGGAATATGTAAAATAATAATTTTCAGTAATTTAGAATAACGTAGAGGTAATTTAAAATTCTCGCAACTAATTAAACAATCTTCGCGCAAATTTTTTACCACATTGACTAATGAAAATAATTGTCAAATAATCTAATTTATAACAACGTCATTACATAGAGAAATAATTTCTCATTTCTTACCAAATTTCAAAATGCAGAATCTGGCATCAGAGAGAAAAATTTCTCGAAACATTGATAAGTTATTATATGTCTTCTGCAGTGTTTTCTATTTAATGAATCGAGGACCAGCAGACGTTTCTGGCGTTTTCATTGAATTCAGGTTGTTCCAGCATTGAACGTTCACTTCCAACTTGTTCGCTTCACGAAGATTTCCGACCTCAGCGAAACACTTCAGCTGCCTATTCAGATCGCTATTAAGCATGTAAACGGCCTTTTAAAGCAGTCGCTGGCAGTCGAAACACGACCATCCAGCCCGCATTAAGGATTTTGTTAAAAATGAAATCGCCTAAGTGCCATGATAACTATAATAACTGAATGCTAATTACGAGAAACGTCAGCCAGCTCTCACCGCGACTTATTGCTAGAAAGCGCCAGAAAGCTTTCGCTTGACATTTCTACGTACAATTATTTCTACTTCCAAAAATCACAACAGCCTATATAAACTACCCAGTAAATTATTAAGATCTTCGTACTTCTAGTCTAATTTAGTTTTCGAACAATTAACATTCTTTATTTGTAAAGAAACGAAAACAATGGTTTGCGAATTCACGAGATTTCGAAGTTTTCGAGTCAGTGCAGAAACAATATCATATTTCCGTCCTGTTCCTAGAAAATTGAAATTTCCTGACCGAGCTTAAAAGTTGCCTGCAAGTCAGTTTAACGAGTTTCCCAAAATCGTAAGATTCAACCTCGACAACAACATCCGCTCTTTGGCGAAAACACGTCAGATTCTCGTGTTTTATAAACCTACTTTGGAGAAAGTTCAAGTTTCGAAACTAGTCGCTATTCTCCGGGTTACCCTCAAATCACTGACAATCATCGACCCAATTTCGCCGACACCGAATCCGCCGAAGCAAATTTTCAAAGTTATTCGCCCGAGTCATAGGAAACTAACGAATCGACAATCACGTATCAACAACCATGATCTGCTGATTTAAGTCAATTTAAATTTTAAATCAATTACATAAGGAACTCAGAGGAGCTTACTAAATCTGGCTCTACCCGATTTGTGAAAAATGTATCATCAGTGTATTATTTATAATAAAATACTTTTATTATTGCGTGGAATATCGAGCATTCATCGTGCCATCATTTTCACTGTTCCAGACAAAATAATAATTTTCGAGTTCTTATTCTCAAGCATACGAACGAACGAGGAAGAAAAAGATATGGCGAAGAAACAATGTTATCCGGAAGCATCTAATGTATCGACGCATTAAAAAGACATTAGACGATCTGGCACGAGGACTTGATCGTGCAACGTTACGCGAATAAATTTGTTCGCGAGTTCGAATGAATTTATCGAGGGCTGGTCTATCGATCCTTCGTCCATCTCGACCCACGCCATGCTCTCAGCCGTGACAAAGTGAAAGTTTTCTCCTTCTTCTATGCACAAGTGAAGCGTTTTATACGGAAGAGGTCAAGTTCCATCGAGACGCATTCTCCGCAGCTAATGTAAAATAATCTCGAACGTCGGAGGCTGTGAACCCACTTGGCCGCAACAACAACCGTCTACAGACTTAGACAGCACGACGCAACGCTTATCTGTGTGTTGGTTTTGTTCATCATTCAACACGAATAGAGTGTTCGATGACGAACCACAAGGCAAGCATCAGAGATATCAGGATTTTGTATATAAGTTTCACGCGGTTACGAAGTTTTCTGAATGAAAAGGCCAATTTCGAACTGAATGATAGATGTACTTGTAAGTACTTTGACATTTGAATAAATCGGATTATAATAAAAACGCACGAATCGTGGAAGGTGCGAAATTACGTGTCAGAAACTGATGTGAAAGCGAGGATTTACGTTGGTGGCAAACGATGAAGAATCGGAGGAATGTTTACGCTGGGTTGGATAGTAAAGAAGATGATTTAGAGAGTGTACGTCGAGATTTGGAATGTATGATATCATACGACGAGGATGCGTTGCGCGTGTAAAATCTCTAAAGAGGGAAGCTTTGAAAGCTGTTCCCGACAAATTGAAATATTCTGCAAGCGCCAATAAATGTTAATTACAACCTACGTAAAAACAAATTACAATAAACGTAGAACTTGGACAGACCGAAGGAATTGTAAAATGAACACAAGGGAAGCTATTCGCACGAAAAAAAGAGGAGAATATTCTAAATGAATGATTGAATAATTCATTATTGTAGAATTAAATTTTTATTGCATTATCCCTATTTTTATTCCAAATATTCCTTCGTTATTTTATATTTAACGAGCGGAAACACATAATTTGAGATGATTTCTGTCTGACATAAAGAGTTGTGTCTTCCTTACATTGTGTATTTCTTCAAACATATTCCATTTTGATCTTTTTAATATTAATTTCATACTGCAATCACCGATAGTTCTAGTTTCTTAAAAGTACCGTTTCTTTTCCAAAGTACAAACCCACGAAGTGTAGATAGGTTCAAGATTATTTGCTGTCCTGATTCCATCGTTATTAAGGCCTGTTCCCTTCCTGTCTTTCTCTTCAAATGGTTGCACACACACCACAAGTTAAATTGACTAAAGTATCATCCAGCGAGCGATCATATTGCTGAGAAAAATGTTGCTCCAATCAATGGTCCCTTCTCTGGGAAATTCGAGGGACGGTACCGTTGACTCCCATTTAATTCTCATAGGGGAATTCCCCTGCGTAATATTTAAAAGTTCGAGGGAATGGCAGAGGGTCGTGGCATTGTCGACTTTTGTTGGTAAATTCTCTTTGTTTGATATTTAATAGCTTGAAAGGGGATCGTCGGAGGAACGGGAAATGGTAATTTTTTAAATTTCAACATCGTTGCAAGATTTTCCCATTATTAATTCCGAAACTTTGGCGTAGAATACAAGCGTGGAATGTAATTAAGTATAGAGCATAAAGGAGAAGCGTGGCATTCCAAATGTTCACAGATAAGTTTCTCTGTTTGAAATGTCCAAGTGTGAATGGAGATGAATCGAGATAGAGTAAAAGAGAAACTACCATCTTTTATCAATAAATCTTTTTGTTTCGAGTTACAAAGTTGCTGATGTACAAACTGAACAAAGGTATCTCTTCGTCTTCTGGTAAACCATTCTTTCCTTCGCGTACAATTTCCTTCATTTACCAACGGCAGATGTCAAAATGGCACGTCTTCTAGGCTCAACGATGGAAATAACTTGCACTTTCGCTTCCAAGTACATGAAGCTCGCGAAATTGATGAAACCGAACGATAAATTAATGTTCATTGATGATTCTCACTCGTTGCGTAATAGATCGATGTAACGTTCATTTATTTGAGGACGACGATGAGGAAAAATTTGCATATTTGATACAGCTGTTCAGAAAGGTCCTTCCCATAGAAGGACTGAGAACTATGATAGACTAATGCGATTATTACGAGAGATAAGGTAAACCTTTCTCCTCGAATATATCGACGCAGCTGTTACAGGATCTCGTTTTCTCTCCAGAGACTTCTGGCGAGATAAATTTTCTTCTTCTCAAGCGACTTTCGTCCGTTGTCCTTTCCGTGATCTGTTATACTCCGTAGAAGATGTTAAGTCAAATTTGTCCATATTCCAAACGAGAATTTTTATTGCAGATTGTCACGACGATTATTATTCATAGATGGAAAAAAAGACGAACTGTGTCTTGAAAAGTGATGTCATCGGTCATTTCGTTATCAAATATGGACCGGACACCGGCGTGAATTTATTGACTGGAAAATTCGCCTTCAGTCGATGGATAATTATTCGGTGAATATTAATAGTTACTTAATCTTTGATCCCTTCACTTTCTTCGTCGTCGTCGTTGACATTTTCCTGCAGCTTTCTCAAACGCTATGAATATTCTTCGGCCAAAACTTGGCTACCGGTGAAGTTTCTAAATTATCGTCAATCACTGCTTTGGTAATCCCTCTCGGTTTTCTTGATATCACCGGAATTTATATTCCGTCGATAAACGCGCAATAAATTGCAAATAGCCTTTCAATTCGATGCAATTTAATTAATCAATGGGTTGTATATATTTAATAAATTTTCAAATCGAAAATGGAAATTATAAAATAAAGAGAAAAATATAATATATGCGTATACTCCTTGGATCACTTTCACAGCAAAATTAATTACGTGTATTGTGGTTATATCACATTGTTTTTATTTCGCTCGTTCTTACGTCCGATACTGAAATGAAACGCTCGACGTTTAATTCATATTTCATTTCTTACTAGCGTCACGAGAAAATTCCTGAGATTAATAAACTACCCATTTTCATTAACAGCTATAGTACTATGCAGAAGTCTGTCAGAAATGTTTGATTCTGCGAATGAATAGAAGGAAATTCGATACGTAGCTCTGTTCGTAGTCAAACATTATATTTCTCAAAATATCTTATCAAATAATATTCGATGAATTCGTTTCATCTATCTTTATTTGCCATTCAGTTTCTAGCGCTTCAAACGATTTATTTACGTATTTTATTTCCTCTCTTCTTTGACGGTTCACTCTTTACGTGGTAACATGTACATTTTCCTACATCGTTGCGCACAGCTTTTATAACATTTCATTGAGAATTCGATTTGTTGAACTATTTTTATAAAATTCCTGACTCAACTAAAAGCAAATAACGTCCACGAAGAGAATATCCATAGATACATTTCTATATAAAACCATAAATACTAAAAATATAAGTTGCCATTATAAGATGATCACCGTAAATTCATCGTCATTCTGCAGTATGAAAAATAACTTCCTTCCAATTCTTTTCATCCGCGTTTCAAAATACAATCGTAACATTGTCGATTATCGATGTGTGAATTTCAGATTTTCGCTGAAGCTTCGTCTCGCATGTAACATAACATCTTTGACACATCAATTCGTTTTAGTTGACACTCGGTTGGATTCAAATGGCTGTGGATATCCTCGTGTTATTTCTGTATCCTCGAATAGCGAGGAAGATTGACGAAGGATGATTTGATACGTTTTTAGTGATAGATTTTTATTCGTAATTTGAACATTTTATTGAGATCATAAAATATAACGTTGGAATATATCGATACATCTTCCAGCAAGGATGTAAAAATAAAAAACAATTATTTTTTATTACATTCATTTCTGTATAAAGTTTCTTTAACGTTAAGTATTTCGTGATCCATGATTTATCATTATCCTTTTCTAGAACGTGTCGATTATAAAACAGGATTGTCAGTCTATGAACGACATTAAATCCAACGTTATAATAACGCACGACAGAGTTGGAGATCTTTGTAGACGAACTTGTTTGTTTGTAACTTCCAAACGCGAGTAAAGATACAAACCTGATGATGCGCATCACGTGAAATTCGACATCCTCGATGCATTGATTCGTCTTATTATTAGTCTGTTTCGAATTTGATTGTGATTTTGTTGCCGATTATATCGAATCCAAACAGATTGAACGCGCAGAGATATCTTTATATCGCCTTTACTTATTCCTATATCATGAAATAACGAAACAAAGAACAGCAAGCGGTAATTTAACAAATTTCCGTCGATAGATTTTCCCAACCGCAATCTTTTTTCTGTTTTTGCAAATCCTTATAGATGGAACTCTTTGTTTTAAATTTCCAAATGCGAGTAAAGTTGCGATCCGAAGATTCGCGATGTGCGTAACGCACATCGTCGATTCTCCTCAGCCTTTCAGTCACCGGAAGTACGTTTTGTCGGCGATTATATCGAATTCAAGCGGGACAGGTGCATATATCCTCGTATTATTTCTGTATCGTGGGATAACGAAATGCTCGAAGAGGCGTAGCCTCGTCGTTTCAGATTCGATCGATATCGCACAAATACGAGCTCGTACCTATATAGATTGTGCTACTGGAGCCTAGGTTCGTTCCATTACAACGTCCCTGGAAGTGTTTCAAAATGGCCATCTATCGGACTCAACCTCTTAATAGTTTCCGTCATTTACTTGTTACAGTTCAATTCGTTTTCTTCCTTCATCGTCCGCTTTCTGCTTGTTGCTTATTCTCTTCGTTTATTATCTCATCGACGATACTCGTTTTCATTTCTTTACCGGCCATTTTGCGATCACCTATTCTTGAATTTGATCGCTGGTTGACGTTGGCGTTCGATCGGGATGATTTGATTTCTTTCACTTTTCTTCTGGATCCGACTTTATAGAATCGCCGGCTTCTTATTTTCGCTGGTTTATTGCCAGTCCGCCGCAATTGCTGCCTCGTTTTCTTAGTTTCGCTCGCGTTTGATGTTCCATGCTTCTTATTCTTTTCGTTTCTTTGAATCTCGTGAGTAGGTTTTATCTGCTTACCTGCTTGCCCGATCGATGAATACAATAGGTAAATTTTTGGTCGTTTTGCACATTTACGATCTACTTTAATAGCAGTTGTCAGATACTTGGCCGGTAAGAGGGTAGATGGCTGAAAGGAAATTGTTGGCGTACTAGGAATCGTCAAGCAGATTGAACGTAGTAGATTTTTTAAGCAGATTACCATAATTATTACAATAATGTAAAGAAGGAAAAGAGATATCGAATATAATTCCAATTAGAATGTCATCCCTTATTTTTAGAAGATTCTTAAAAGACGATAAATTCGGAACTGGTCTTCGAGAAATAAACTTCAACTTGAGAAATAAAAATTTTCTCCGTCGAAACTGATTTTACCGCTTGTTGGTGCTTATCAAAACTTGCTAGTATATCAAACGTATACATTAGTAACGGGACGATTATTGATTATCACAGTTAGTTGATCTCTCGTGCGTTGTTCGTGATCTCCGGTGGCTCACCGGTTGCAGCTATCACGCGCGTAAAAGCCTATACATATGTCGCACTATGTTAAGCTTAATCTCCTGAACCTAGTGGTCGTCAACAATCAGACGAATAATGTTTAACTGTACTTAACGTCTTTCTGATTATCAAATCTTAAAGGTTTTATCGTACTTGAGTACTTTCTTTTAACCGTCTCTTTCATTTTTAGGTCATTATGATCGATTTCTTATACCATATTCTTTCTGCGCGTAATTATCAGCTTTTTCTCTTTTCAGTCGTTTATCGTTTCGTAAAATCTAATTTACATTCATTCTTTGATCCTTTGTCCTTACATTTGCCCGTTGCTCTGATTTTCATTCGTTTAGCGACTCATTCTTCGCTAAGCTCCATTCTCTTTTATCATCTTTAACGTTTCTTTTCTATCTGTCAATGTACTCATCCATTTAATACGTTATTAACCACTATGATTAATAAAATAACATTTCTCGTTCTTTACAAGTGCCATTTATATACATTTTACTTTTTATCGATTTATCCATAGTACCTTAGCTCTTGCTTTCATCGTTCATCTTCTTTTCTCTTCTTTTTTAAAATAAGTCATTTAATTCTAGAAGTTATTCTGTTATGTAACTTGTCTTGATCGTCCAATGATATTAAACACACTATAAACATTTTATTGCTACCCATGTCATTCATCTCTTTTGGATCATATAATTTGGAATTATTTATGGTCCCGAGTACTTACTACTGAACTAGCTATAACTGTCTTTGATTGACATATAAAAGTACGAGACATATGTTATCAATGGTGTCTAGTAGTTTCTCGTAGACGATGAATTTCTTCTTCTTCTTCTTCAATGAAACGACAGATCTAGTTATTTCTACGATCACTGACATGATATCCATTAGGTTCTTCTATGACTGAAGTAAGGCCACTTAAAACGTATCAATAGTACGGCCACCAATAACTTTAAGAAAATGAAAATTGCCTGTATTTACTTAAATCGCCAATATTAAGCGATATAAAATATCATGTTTGGAAATTTTCATACTCTTCAAGTGCTTCTCTCTCCCTATCTCTTACTTTCATTATACAAACTTTTAATTTTCTTCTTCAGAATCTCCATAAAATTATCGGTTTCAAATCTACGAAATCGAAGATAATTTCAGTCGGAGTGAAATCCATTTTTTCCAAGTTAAGTGATATAAAACGTAATATCTGAAACTCCTGAATCTTTTCAAATTCTTACTCTTGTCTCAACTGTATAAATCTACAACTCTTTTCTTTGGTATTTCCGTGGAATTACTGTCTGCAAGTCTGTTAGATCGAAAATAATTCCAATCAAAATAAAAATCCGTTTACGTCGACTTAGATTTTTTTTATATATCGCCTTTCTGATCGTTCCATATATATACACGTATTCTATTCGGTGACGTTTACGTTCGTCCAATCTGTTTCATTCCGCCTCGTTCGTCGCATTCCGTGATCGTCACGATTTCCGAAAACTTCGGTAAGATCTTCGAGGCTCGAAGCGACGAGTTTCCTGTGGCTTCGATAGCAATGCAACGTGTTATGGCGTATGCAGGCGAATAAGTCCGGGTTGCTGCAGAATTCAAATTGATGCGACCTGTGGTACGGAATGGTTGCGGTCGAGTGTCGCGCTTGAGGATGATGTTTCTACTTTGTTCTCTCCGATGGAGCTATGGCTAAGACGCGAGCTAAATGGACTTTAGCAGATGTTCACTGTTCATCGTTGGACAGGACGGTAGTCACCCAATTGCAGTTTCAGTTGCATTCGTGGCATAGTACTTTCGGTTTGAGTTCCAATTTATCGGGAATCAATATAGGCACGAGTAGATCGAACTTTCAAAGTAGAGGAGTGAGAAATAAAAACTTCTGTTTGATGTTGTACGAAACTAAGTTTGGAGATTATCCTTTGATTAATTTAAAGCAGCGTTCTGTGTCCTTTAGCTTTTCTTTACTGTAGGTTTAACAAATATTTACAAAAATATGTGTTCGGTTTTTAATTAACACGAATCAACATCTTCAGACTAAAAATCTTTTGCGAAAGAGGTTTTCATTTTTTCAACTTGCTCTCCTTATGCTAATCGGAAGTATTCGTAGAAAGTTCGATTATTCGAGTTCAATTTGAGATTAGAATGGTCCTATAGCGAATCAACGTCTTCATTGAGGAATTTTCATTGATGAAGCCAAAAGATGTCGATGGTAAAGTTGTTTGCGCCACGTCACGATAGGCGAAAGAGCTATAGAAACACAGTGTCGACGCTACACGTGAGCGATTATATTTGTGTCAGCAGAGAATGAGACGTGGTTCACGTGTACGCATTCCTCGCTAGCATTCCAACTATGGCCAAGCTAATAGGCTCTGCGCTGCGCCGCGCCGTTTTCGCGACACGCTTAGGCGACATGCATAGGCGACGTGTCTCGGCATGAGACCATGCGCATCCGGAAATCCAGGAATTTATAGTCCTTCTTGACATATTGTGGCCTACACTTTCAGCAAGTACGTAGTTGCTTTCAATAATTCATCATTGCTTGACATAGAATTTTATTGTTATTGTATGTATTTGGAATAAACTATACGATGTGAGAGTATTTATGGTGTATTTTCTTTGGAAAACTGTAATTCGTATACAAAAGAAAAAATAAATAAATACCAGGTATCAAATAAAATATAAATAAGATTTAAATATTAAACGAGCTTCTTGGAAGTCAAATTTAAGAAGCTCAGTTTTGTAAATTTTTAAAATTTTTAGTATGTAAATGCAATTAACGTGCAATTTTCAAAAAAGAGGTTTACTCCGGTAAGTTTAATTATTACAAGTAACAACATGTAAAACCAGTTTAAAAAAATTATAAAAATAATATTTATAATATTTTCCTTTGCTTTCCAATTCACGGGATCGATCGGTGTGGCTTGTTAAGAGCTCAAATGTGAAGAAGATAAAGATTACCGAAATGATACTTAACTATACTGGTTTGATACGAACCTTCAACTTGATCCAAACAATCCAAAACAATGCACGACGTTCACTTTCAACTGTAGAAAATTCTGACTAGTCGAAAATTAATTCTATGAATATCAATACAGCAACATGCACACGGATCAACGACAATGGTTAAAATTTGGTAATTCACAATGTACAGTCACACTAAATTTCCTGAATTTCAAACGCTCAAAAGATGGACTGCTGTAGTTTCATCGAGTTAATCGCATTATTTCAATAACGGAATTCTGATATCGAAGTTTAAAGTCGTATTTCTGTGAACTTTGTGTCTTGGGAATCCCAGCACCACGTTGTTTCTATCGCTTGTGAAATCAATATCGCGATTCTCAATTGCAAGTCGAAGTAACTTCTATAAACTAGATTTCTGCGATATCTTAACCATAATATCACATGACGCGTTTCGATTATATTCAACGCTTTATTAGCGCCAGGACTCCAAGGTTTTGTTGTGTTGTATTTAATAGTTTAAAGTGGATCTTTAACTTCAAAATTACGATCGAAAATAATTGAACATTCTATTAGGTTTTATATTAATTTACAATGGACGCACAATGTTTTATATTAATTTATTGAATTATGCACGAACATAATAATAGAAATAGAACGAAATGGATCATACGAAATTCAATAAAATAGTATAAAACAGAAATTGTTATTCATCTATTATCGTCTTATGAAACGAAAGAAACTTTTCGGACAACCTAATAGATCTATCATTCAAGATTTATTATCAAGCGAATGATAAATTCCAAATTTATCATCGAATTCGTCCGATATACGCGATCGAATAAAAATTCCAAATTCAGAGTCCAAGCATACAAGTTGGAAGCTTGAAGTGTAAGAATCTAAATCGAGTAATCACTGCTCAGAATTGAAAAATATCCAATTCGTTGCAAAACTTATATTTCTGTATACAAAATATAGTAGGAAATTACCAAACTCTGCTACTCGTTGACACGCTCAAAGCGCAAAATCGACGAACGATTAAAATTTTAATTGAATTTCATGATTTGTCTAGAGAGACACAATAGGATATTTGTAAGAATAAACCTTCGGAAATACATTTTTCGTTTATTCGATGCAAACTTTACGACAAATTCGATGCAGCAGTTCGAACGATGAGCGTAAAATAGATGTTTCTGGCGTATGAAGTTCTTGCTGTTCTAGACGCTTTAATAACATTTCCGATACCAATAAACCTAGTAGTAATTAAAAAAGCTGGTAGTAATTTAGATTTTACGTTTCAAATTGTATCGGGTTATATGAAGATCGTTTAACTGTTATCGATAAACCATATATTTCGATAACCATATATTTGACTATGGGTGTGCTAAAAGATATAAATTGTTCGAGTTATAACTGCTACAATGACACATAGCTAACTATACATTCTTTATCTTTCAAATCAACTATCTGAAGAATATATAACAAAAGGTAAATAACTACACACACACACACACACACAAAATTCGTATAAGATAATACTACTAACAGATTGCGGATATTGATGCATTTATCATACGTGTAAGTATGCAAAAATGTACAAGAATACAGATAAATCGTACTATCCTTCAAGTTTGAATTCTTTAACCACGTGTGTGGAGATATAAATTTGCACTGCTAGTCAATTGAAAAATATAAATTTCCGTTGCACAGGATTTTTATAATCTTGTATTTTCACATCGAATAAGACAAAACACTCTACTTGTGATTTCTGCAATTTACTCATTTTTCTTATTATTTTCCTTACTATTAAATTTGTTACCTTTATGTAAGAGAATTTATTGGTCCGCGTAACTTGACTTGACCAATTTTAATAGTAATTTTAGTTCATTTGTGCAGGACGATTCGGCTACTGTTTACACAACAACTTAAAAAATGTATCTTATTATTTTCCAAATGGTCAGTTGTAAAATCCTGACGAATCCGTTTCATCGAAAAAGAATAAATCGTCAGGAAATATGGTTATAAGATTCTTCTTTTCTTTCTCATTGTCACCGAGCAATCTATTAAGGCGCATCCAGTAGTCGTTCGTGAATGTTTCGAGGGAAAGCCTTTGTTTCCTGGTCAGATTCGCGATAAACGATCCCATCGGACTTCGTTTGGACGCGAAGATACTTTTGGAAGTTTGTCGTTTTCCGATAATGGAGCACGAGGTATTTTATGAAAGATACGCTCGAAATATTTCTCTAAACTTTATCGATGGGTGTTCCTCGAAGATATAAGAAAAGAATACAAAGGAAGAGAAGCCGGTGTATGACTGCATAGAAATGTGGTGGAGAGGAAGTGGCCTAGTGACCTTGGACAACTAACGTACTTGGGTCTCGTTTATAGCAAGTTGCTTTTTCCATTTAATTGCATAGAATCTCGAACTACACGTGTGATTGAATGGGCGATGCAGCGCACGTAATACGCTAATACAGTCTAAAAAAGTATCTCTGTTTTCGCATTTACGATAGGCAGGAAATATTAAAAGGAAGAACGTGACGTTAATACATAAAATGGAATTAGATCCTGAAGATAGAGCTTTGTTTTCAATTTAAATAAGCTTCCAATTTGGCCTTTTTGCTTCGGTCTATTGGAACGACTAATTAAGGATCAGGAATTATATATCACGGAATTACTTCATTTCAAATTTTACTTTGTCCTCCGTCAATTTGCCAGAGGTTCGCATCTTAAAAGCGTTCCTTCATTAGAAACGAGTGATCAAGATCGTCTTTGCCTTCTATTAATTACAATATTCTTTTATTTTGGAACTTTTGTAATAAGTTTTAACATCGCATCAATTGCACATGTGTAGTTATTAGCGACGTTAACGAAGGCTGAAAATATTGTGAACGTTAGTTCTTGCGATAGAACATCGTGTCGTTTAGAAAGGAAAAATCTTTAAAATTTGTTTACTATCGCTGAGATCTTCGTTTAAAGAGTTTCCTTAATCTGTAATTTAGAACGAGACTTTCTATACTTGGCACAGTTTAAAATTCGCGTATCGCGAATCTATCTGAAACCAGGGCACAAACGAGTATCTAACTTTCGATTGCATCAAACGCAACGAGAACCAGAAATAGTCTTAACACTAAAACTGTCACACCAGTCAAAATGACTGGTTCTACGATTTTACAAATGTGTCGATCCCCGTTTAGGGATGATGGTCCCAGATGGATTAATAATACCAGAAATGTACTAATAATACAAAAATGAATTTCTTCTGTAGGAAAGTAATAAATTAATAAATATAAAAATATTCTATTATCACGTATTTTTTAAAGTCATTTTAACTGGTTTTGGTAGAAATAGCTTCGTGTTAACTATCGGTAGTTCTAGTGTTAATAACTTAGTGCTATCACGCTGTAGTCTTTGCTCGATCGCTCGACGATCGCTTTGCCTTCGAGAAAACGGGAACTGACAAGTTCGAACAGTCATGCGTAGTGCTAACAAGAATCGGATGAAAGATACGTCACGAACGAGTTCGAGTTCGTGGAAATCTAGTTCAGCTTACGGTAAGAAGTAGCCTCGGCTACATGGTATCAAACAAAAAGATCTGATCCTATTGTAGTGGCCGGTAGAAGCCGAAGAGAACCCGCTTTTTCCAAGAAATCCCTGTGTTCAGGACGAAAGACCCCTGATAAGAGCCCCTTTAAACATCTAACTACATATCCCAGCAATTTTCACTTCGAAATCGATTCGTCGACAATCAATCTGTTCTACTTTTATTCTGAAATTAATTGATCACGAAATTAATCGATAACGAAGTTCTTCGTCCCAATAGTCCAATTAACTGCCCTTGGCCATGATAAAAATGTAAGATATACATTGTCTGTCTGAAAAATAATTGAACTCAGTGTCTTTAAATTGTTGCACAAACACACACATATATATATATATATATATATATATATATATATATATATGTATCAATAATCTACTAATATTTCATGAACGTGTACAGGTATTGACTCATCAAGATAGTACGTGATACTACACTTGTATATTACGACACGATTATGTAGTTGCCAACCGAATATATAAATTTTTAAAAAATTCTAGTGAAAAATGCGCAACCTTCAGAGATCAACTTGTCGATTGTCTGTTTTTATCATTATAGATATATATTTGTATAAACATAATGGAAGAAACGAAAGGTAAATGAAAATTTGTTTCATATTTTAAATATTACACTTTGAATATTTCAATTTGGATATTTTGCACATTTTCCTATCTTTAAATTTCCCATAAATACATAAACACTCGTAGTTTATTGATCACTGTTCGAATCAATATATTGCGCAATCTTATGGTTTCCAGACAATCTGTTTATACGCGAGTCTCGGTAGAATTATTAAACATCTCGTTTCGAGATATAGTGAGAAATGAAAATTTCTCTGAAATTTGTTGCAATTTAACGACCCAAAACCGACATCGTTTACGTAATTGTCTAGAGAGAACAAGCTTTAGATCGCGTTTCAAGTTCATTAGCAACGCTCCAATTGCAACGTGATTAACAGGTAGGCGGGGAAGAAGTAAGAATGTTTAGTTGTCAACGATTTAGCATCTTAATAGTAACGCTATAATTTTGCCATAACTCGATATAATGAAATAGATGAGGAAAGAAGTGGATTAATATTGGACAAATTGATTCGTTTAATAGATTACGAGCATATTTCTGCAATTATCAGAATTTTTACGATTTTTCGATCAACACATCGAGTTAAACTATTTCGTATAAAACATACAGTTCCAAGTTTGGAGATTTGCGATTTTTCGATCAACACATCGAGTTAAACTATTTCGTATAAAACATACAGTTCCAAGTTTGGAGATTGAAATTTAAAATTTAAAATTCGAGCTGCAAAGTGTGAACTGCGAACTTTGAAGTTTCACGATGGTAGTTTGAAATTTGAAATCTTTCAAATTCGATCAATGCAGGAGAGAAGCCTTTCTGCATCCGTCGGTTTGAAAACTGTTTCGACCAATGTTATTATTCATCGACTCGTTGCATTATTTCCGTGCACCGTTCTCCAAACGAACATGATTGTTGTTGCGTGCCGTTACATCACATCGCTCGAAAATCGCATTCGAAAATGTATTCTTGGGAATGGCGCGATACAACCAAATGACCGGCAATTTCTAAAATGTGAATGCGAACACGTTCCACGATCGAGAAATGACTTTTTGTCAGGCGATTTATATTCGTAAGATGCGTGTCCGTACTTTGTTATCGAAACGAACGAGAGCAGGACAATCTATTTTTCTTTCTTTTTTCCTTTTCTTGTGGGCGAGCGCGAAGGCCTTGATCTATGTACGAGCAAAAGAAAAGTTGAGGAATTTCCTTTGTCCCGGATAAAGTTTAATGAACAGACGAATTCACAACGACCGAATTTGGATGAAATTTGCAGTGAAGAAACGGGAAAGTGCTCAATGAAAATGAAATGTTTTTCAATTTATTTAAATGAGAACGTAAGAGACGTTACTTGAAACATTTCATTGATACAATCGTTGATCTTTCATTGATCTTTGAATCGTCAAATTGATAGAATATATTGTGAAGTACATCCATTTAATTGTAATTTGGCAGATATTATGTATGATATCTCATAAAGTGGAGCTTTATTTGATAAAATATAGCTTGATTTAATAAAACTTTATTTCAAGATTTCTTTCTGTATGCAAAACCATATTCTCTTTCATACCATTATATTCTGCAGGCATCTTGTATATTTTATCAAATTTGTTAAAAATACAACAATACAAGCGTAAAATATTCGATTATTCGTTGCATCATCGTAACCGATGAAGCGCTCTCGCGCCATTAACTCTCTATAGAAAAACATATTTTCATACATTTAGATAAACAGGGACGTTTATATCTAAATTTAACTCTTTTGTTTTACTGTTATAGGTTTTTGAAAAATCTGGAAAAATTTCGCAATATTTTTACGTCTTAATTACATTAAACGTCTTTGTTACATTGTATAATTAAGGATCTTAATTCCAATAGAAATAAAAATTCTTTAGAAGAATTTTAGGGATGAAATTTCGTTTGAGCGATCAACAACTCAATTTGGTCACAGAGCTTCATTGAATTCTATATACAACTTAACATAACGAACATATTATTGATAATTATTTATTGCAATTAATAGAACGTAGAAAGCCCACGAAGGCAATTTTAATCTTTTCAGCTATATTTAGGAACGGTAGTCTACTTTTAAACACTTTGATACACGCCTGTCAATTAAGCACAATTATTCTGCTCATAACCTGTCAGTCAAAAAGTTCTTCGAAGCTTTCATAAATAATACAACTATGGCCTAGTGTTTATTCTAGATACTAACTACTGAATAATTCACCGATTCTGTTAAGACGAAACAAAAGTTTACGAACTTATACCGCAATCTATATTTTCTTTTATATATGGAACAAACAATAATCACGTTTAAACTATTTTTCTTCTCAGACAACTACCAAGGATAGCTTTGCCTTAGAGCAATGGCAAAGAAATTTCGTAACGAGAATTGGACGAGCTAATCGATCATTCTAATTTTTATTCGCCTTTGCTGAATTTTACATTTTACAAATCAGCAAATGAAATTTCATATTCGAACGTTTTGCATTTCGAATTTCGATAAAACCAATCCACGTTGCGTAAAGATTTACGGCAAATATTTATTCAACGTGAATTACAAATTTTGCAAAGTATTATAAAACTTTTATCAAATGTTCGTTCGATGCTCATTACATACTCGTATTATTTATTATTATCGATAAAATTAAAGTTGCCATATTTTCCAAATTAATCGGTTCATTCGCAAGCATCTTAATACCATTCTGGAAACAATAAAAAAATACAATACAAAATATGCCATCGTCTTCACAAGAAACAATAAATAAATAAAATAAATAAATAAAATAACCCTCGAGCAGTAGAAAAAACGAATCTGCTAGTAGCGCCTACATATATTTTCAGATTGGTTTTAAATTTTACCGATATAACAATGACAGTCGCGTCTCGTTACAAGTGAAATTTTAAAATGTTTTCTACAATACATACGATATGAACATACGAGTAAAAGTTTTTACGATATGCGTTCAAATACCTTCATGAGCCTCGTATTACGTTTACGTGCTGTCAGCTAAGCTCATGACTGTCTACAGCTATTACGCAACCCGGATTCGTTCTAAAACATTTTCGCGCGTGAAGAAACGTAGAGAACTTCGGTTGCGCGTGAAAACCCTTTAATGGTTAAAGGCAATCTACGCTCGTGAAGTTCCATACTTACCACACGAAGTTGGAATAACGGACTGACGCCACATTCTTGCGAGCGCACAAGTTCCTTTTGAAAGAAAGTTTTTTCCTACAAGCATAATAGTTTGGGAGCTTGCGAAATACTTCGCCACCGCCTTTGTGCCAGGAATTTCATCACGATTTAATCAATCGTGCTATCATAGTATCTTGCCAAGTTCGTATTAGATTGCCGCGAAAGCTGCTGTGTTTTTCAACGAGCATATCAAACATTCGTTGCCGATATTTTCGTTTACATTACTACTTATCATGTCCTTATGAACGCAATACGATGGTATTCATTCTCTTGTATTAAAATTCTAATTGCTGCTACGAAGAAATTGATCCAATTTCTCGTGATCTGCAATTTTCAAAAGTATTCATTTTCAAATAAGTGATATTGTCAGGCTAAGAATCATAATGGCATCAGTCCAATGCCACTTTTCATAAAACAGAGTCCTGAGTTTATTATTGTAAAAGATACATTGTATTTTTGTAGAATTTTCATAATCTTAATTTACATTACGATTTTCAGCTCTCGAATTGAAGGCCAATTGATGTTACGTAAATATACTCGTGTTCCAAATAATTTCACGATACATGAAAGATGATGGATTAGTAATCAAAATCATTAGGAATTATTGAGATTGAGTATCGGGAATCGACGAGTTGGTGATATTAACAGTCGAGATTTTGTAAAGGTCACGCAGCGTTCATAGTGATTTATGGCTATGGTCTTTCAAAGTTATCTAAAGGTTGCATTGGAATCGTCGAGGTTGTGTATTTGAAGTCAGGGTCACTGAAAGATCACATCATAATCATCGAAGTCTTATTTACGAGCGCTGTAAATTCACAGCTAAAATTTAGAGTTCAATTTATTAGCTTGAAAGAGCAAACGGGAAACTAATAACCGGTGTCATCGAAATTGTATCATTGTATCATTGTTAAGATTCTTTGAAAGTCACATAGAGGTCATCGAAGTTATTTTATTGGCTACCAAGATTATTCAGGCTCAAAAGAATTTTTATCATTAGTTGCATTTGGATTATATTATCGTAGTCCAAATATTTGAACATTTTATCGATAACGTGTTACAGTCGATTAACGAGAAAATGTTGAACATTCTCAAAGCTCATTATCTTTAATGTCCTGCAGCTGCATTTATACTAAGAGAACAGCACAAAACTAAAAACTGCTGGCCGGTACTTGGCAATACCGACGAAGTGAGAAAATGCAAATGTCTTTGGCCATTTCAATTAACATTGTCCAAACTTTCCGCTAAAAGTTTATGAAAACTGCATCCCGCCGCACTTCTTTTGTCACCCCGTTGCCTTTTCTCGCCTTTTGTTGCGGCGCATTGCACAAATCTCCGCTACTCTTCTCACATCGTAGACTTTATCTCCATTTTCAGTTCCACCTGGGAGCATATTTGTACAACAGCAGAGCCAAAAAGTTTCATTAAATCACTTGAGGTCGTTTTTTAATTTGTTCGACTGTTTAACAAAAATTTCTCTGCTCTTTGTTCTTAATTAAAAAGTTTGTCTAAAAGTCTTGCATTTTTTTATATTTGACCATTATCAACTGACAGAAGGACTGGGGAAAAAATGAAAAAATTCAGATTTAAAGATGTTCAAAACAACAGTATAGTACAGTAAAGATTGCAAAATACATAATTACACATTACAAAGTACCTGGACTCCAAACCTTATGAAATTAATGGTACGGCATGTCCCGAAATAAAGGTTAGCAAAATCATTGAATTGTCATAATTTTTCTGATACTGCTGAAACCTATTGAGACCCTGTTATAAATGCAATCACGTATCTCACTTGAAAAATTATGACGATCCAATATTTTTTAAACTTGAGTCTGTTATACATGTAGTTTATACTGTCACATCATTTCGCTCATTGTTAAAGGAGAAATCAGTCTAGAAAAAGTAAATTAAAATTTTGAGACAAACGTAACCACATACCACGGTCAGTAGAAATTCCTTTCAACTTAACTCCATTCCCTTTCCTTACAAAATCTTCTAACATTCAGAAAAAGAAACTCATTGCCAATTTTCTGAAATAATTCACAATTATTTAATAAAGATTTATTTTACTCGATGCTTCAACGCACTGGAAATATTCAGTTGCATTAAAGGGAATTGCACGAAAGCGGGGGAATTGCAGTAGAGTGTAGCCACCACTGAGCAAAGGAAAGCCCAGCGATCTCGATTAAAACCTTCACGAGTAATTCCGAGAAAATTTAACGAGCGAGAACGTTTCCTTTAATGCGTCGACCAGAAATACAGCGATTTCATGCGCGAACACCCCGATTTATTTTCAAGGTAATCGGTAAATGCCAATCGAGGGATACGATGAGAAGCTACCTTTAGTGTGTGTTTTTTTTCCGATCGAAGGAAATCCGGTGACCCAGGAAAAATAACATCGTTATTACAGATGTGACAGGAAAAAACAGCGAGAACGAGGGTGCAAGGAATGGAATAAAAGCAGCAGCTCCTATAATACCGTTCATACTTCATGAAAATCCGCTTTATCCGACCTGTGACATGGTTTTCTTTTTTAAGACCCATCAATGTGGTCGTGATCGTGTTCGCTAAACCGGCGTCTCGCTTCCGTTCGATTGGTCACGTCAAGACGTACCATTAAGAATTTACTTCAGTGGAAGAATGATTAAATCGACCTGGTTCAATGGACAGTGGGTAAAAGATCCATTTCGAAGAGAAGAATGGAGCTGCTGTGTCACGAACTTTGGTCTATATAGGCAGATTCTAAAATGGACTCGAAATCGGAGATTATGAATTTTAATTGTGTTCGCGCGACAGTAATTACCGATTGTAAAAATGATCATACAAAAAAAGAAAAAAAAGACTGGTAGTTTAGTAACTGGTAGTTTAGATATATTTTGTACACCGAGAGAAAGTATTATGTTAGTTTATACATCGATTTATTAACGAGCTAATAAGAGGAAGTTAATTATGTTCCAATAATTATTGATATAATTCGCCAGAAATATTTTCCTCGCTTTAACCATTTCCTCTACTTTGACATAGTTATAATAAATCTTTTTAGAATCTTGGACGGGTTACTCGAAGAGATAGCAACCATAATACTTCAACTAAACTTCAACGTTGTCAGGTGAAGTTTTACTTCGTGATTCTCATCAGTCACTCGAGACCAAGATGCCAGGTTACGTGCAAGGTACTGTAACGTTATTGTAAAAAGTTAACTCGCGAAGTGACACAGACGCGAGGGATTCTGTCTCATGAATTTTAAGCGAGCACCAGCGATGATATTCAAATGGGATAATTAACTTTGCGTTATCTTTAACGAGAAATTTCGATTTCCTTTACGTTCGTTTGTATCGTGATCTGGAATCTTTTACGGAGTAATCCTTAAAAATTCGAGAGGAAAAAGCACATCCTTGCCCGTTCCTTAGAAATGTTAATTAACCCCTAATTACAGACATTTGTTAACCATTAACCCATCTTAACGTCTGGAATATACGTTTGTACGTTGATGTCTGTTCCTCTGTTAAAGCAAGAATTAAAAAAAAAAAAAAAAAAAAAATGGCATAATCTCTACGATGGTATAATTTTGTATTTTATCCAGGAAATTATTTTTCATTCGTACTTTCATCGTTATGGACAGGTTTTTCTTCATTCTACATTGGCCTGTCGAATAACAGGTCAAACGAATTTTTGAATTTTAATACAGTTATTAACACCGAGTTATATCGTTTCAAGCCATAATTACATCTTGTAATTACATTTTGTACTACACTGCACCTGTAACATTTGCACATATTATTAGCTCTGTTCGTTTTCATCAATGTGGTATGTGCACTGTAGCATATTTTTGAATACATCAATGCAAAGGAGACGAATTACAATTTGCAAGCAACTACGTAATAAAAACTCGTACTATTTATTTTGGCACGAAATGAATCCAACAATTACGTATTTCAAAGACGACTGAAAATACGTAGGATTCTTATTTCATCGAAATGTTAATTAGTTTTAAATATTAATGATAATCAATGATTAACATTTCAATCAAAACATTGAAGGTTGAATCGGATATTTTACACTATTAATTTATTAATTTCAGATTATTAATTTCTGTAGAATTTCCTGTCGTAGAATACGCGAACGAAAGCAACTGATCTCTGACACGTTGAATTTCGAATCAGATTGTCTTCCAATCGTGCAACAATTTCCTATTTCTCGCAGTTACTAAACATGTATTAGGTCGTCCGAAAAGTTTCTTTCGTTTTATAAGGAAATAATGAATGCACGACATTTCCCGTTTTATATTATTTTATCGAATTACGTATGATCCATTTTCTTCTATCAAGATAAAGATCACAATGTTTGACAGATTAGGTTCCATGTTTGTATAAAGATGCGTCGTCGTAAAAGACGTATCTGTAAAAGAAGGACACTTTTCGGACAACCTAATTCATCAAGCGAGATGCTCTACAAACTATATGCAAAACAAGTTGATCTCGAAACGAATCTCGTATATTGAGTTGGCAATTAAATGATTGTGGATTTTGTCATTAGGTGGTATTGACAATAATCACTTAGTTGCCAGCCCAATATATCGATACCTTTCAGTGACAGTTCGATGAATGATGTATTTGGATGTAACAGTAACCGAGGTATATATCATTCATCGTTGCGTAATTATCGGTGGCGTTAGGATTTTTGCTGCCATAAAATCTGGCAGAAAAGTACACATGTGGTCCGGACTGAAATTAACGCGTCGTTTAGTACACGTGTACGCGCGAACGCTCAATGAATTCTCTGAATTTAAGAGAATCAACGCGGAATAAATTTGGCGATGCCCCTACTGATTCTCGAATTACCAATACGTTATAATCGCGTTTAATTCGAGTCGAGTTCGAAACTAGCGTTTATAACACGTTGTGGAATGATTTAAAGCGATTACATTTGCGTTAAGGTAACAACGTTTGCTAATCACGCATTTAAACGTTACGGTTTGATTTAATCTTCAATTCATTGGCCGCATAAATTGCTACAATATTTTCGAATTGATTTCAACCGAGTTAAGTATTCTTATGGGATTTGATTTAAATTTGTGTATTGCGTTTCGTATGTTATATGACGAGAATTATTAAATGATACGAAACGTAAGAGAATATAAAATGTACAACTATTTAAGGGTTACAAGTAGAAAAATATAAATTTCATTCTTAAAGGCTCTTTCTTTTTAGAAGGCAAAATTTTGTGTGAGTTTGCAATATTCATAATACGTAAATTTTATAAAATATTTGTTTCGTGCATTATACGAAATTGCTGTATGAAAATATGGTAAAGGAAAGTGACGTTATCAATCTCCAATTAAATAATGTGGAATGTAAGAATTAATTGGTATTAAAAAATACTAGGTCTGAAATTGAATTTATTTGCCAAGAAACAGAAAACGTAACTTTCTTACTGAATTCAATATATTTAAATGGTAGAACGAGCTTACATTTCGAACATAATTGAACAAATATTTAAACAATATCTAATACGAGAAGAAAAACGTTACAGTCCTTTCTTTTCTCAGAAAATGTTTATAACGAGAAAAGCTTATACATATTTGAGTCAGCAGACGAAGAACTACGTAGCGGATTTGAAGAAAATAGATCCGTAGAATAATAGTCAGAAAATACGATAGGGCTGGCAAGTCAGATTTCGAAAGTTCCAACAGTGTCACGTTTCTCATTCCGCACGAAATGCAGGACCTTAACAATTTCTCATTGTTAACACGCACGCAAGTACGTCTCGAGTTTCAAATTAGTTGGCCAGGGCACTGAAACATGTATTTCTCTATGATCGTACAAGAATCGAAGCTGTGCTTTCACAATTTATAGACACGTCGCTGTATGCTGCGAAAATTACAACATAAAACTACATTCAAACTAAATCTTGAAGTTTTCAAGACTTCGTGTCGACTTCAAACGAAACATCTCGGAACTGGCGCGAGTTAATCTCCCTCTTGCGTTTCAAAATTACCTCGCTCAAAACTGATGCAAGCTCGTTATACCAATCGTGGTTATTGAATTAATTCATCGTTGAATATTAATAGCAGAAATTCTCCCTTTTTCTTCACGAATGAATTCGTTTTCAATTGGACAAAGTACTATGTGTATGCCGGTGTAGAAACAAAAGTTTGTTGTTCATGATTGATTATGAATTAGAATGCTGTTGAATTAGAGCTGCGTGGATTTATTCATGGATACATTAAAGAATCAAATATTTAAAGGCGTGTCTCATATACAAATCGTAAAATTTTGATCATGCGAATCACAGCCAGAGAATTTTACTTTGTTCTAACAAATAATAAATAAATTCCACGCTTCGTTATCTTCTCAAACTCGGTACCTAAGTACCACACCCTAGCACGTACTTTCCAAACCTCCCTGGAAGAGTTTTCATAATTTCTCCAATACTTTAACGCTCTAAATACTTTCTCAAGACGCAGCAGTAAACTCCTGGCTAAAGTTTGTTTACCCAGCAAAAAGGTTTACCTCAGTCAAAAATACCGGAACCGCCAAAAATCCGCCACAAAATCGTGTTCGTGAAACTTTAGAACTCGAAATCTCTCGTTATCTCGCGTTGTTTCCTCTAAAAACAAACAAAAAAAAAAAAAAAAAAAAAACAGAAAGAAAAAAACGCGGGAAAAAAAGAAAAATTGCAACTCTAGTGGCTGATAGTTACACGCGTTCAAGTGACATACGGATTGTCCTGTTTGTCGTCGGGAAGCCTCTTCATCCTGCAGCTTTTTCAGTGACTCACTTAAATTCGGAAATTACGAGTACGGCCACGTAGCCGCGAGACCTGCACGTGACCGGATTGTCGCGCTCTCCATTCAGCCTTGATGCACCTGACTACGAACAAATAGAGGAAAAAGGAGGGAAAGAAGAAAGCAGAAAGTTTCTAAAGTCGTTACTCTTAATTATCGGATTAAAAGTTAAACATCTCGATGAATAGGAGTTGGCTTGAAATCGACGCGTTGTAGTAAACGTTGTGCCAATTATCGACACGGTCATGTTCACTGAATAATGTATAAAGGTGACAGGCGTATCGATCACTGGTTGGCTCTACTTATATTACACGATTGCTAGTTTATTTTTTCGCTATATACAACCAGACAGACTGGTGTGTATTTTAAAATAAGAATGCAGAGCTGCGACGAGCTAAACACGTATATTTCGATCAATTATGAGTTGCACGATATGAATAGTTGACAATCAAAAATAGATCTATTATTTGATATGTAACAAGATAACAGAAGAGTGTGAAGGAATGAAAATATTTGACCAACGTTATTTGACATTGTATATTATCTACTAGAAAGTGTACCATTTGATAATATTCATTAATATTTCTTATTGAAAGAATACAACGTTTTTTTCCTCTTCGAAGCTTTTGTAACAGTTCTTTCAATAATTTTTTTTTTTTTTTTTTTTTTTTTTTTTTAGTTGTGCTCAGTGTATATGCGAGTAAGGATACTTTTAGGTGATGCATTAGTTTCAAATTGTAGATAGATTCTCGTCGTTCGTTTATTCACATTTATTCGCATCGACATTGTTAATAGTGCTTTAAATAGAGCGTACAACTATACAAATCCTGTTATCGTGATTTTTCTACTTCGAGTAAACGGCCTCACAGTTTGTATTTATGGAGATCAAACTCCTTCAGATACGAAGTCATGCTTCAATGAGTAAAAATATACGATCAACAAGATTAGGTATTTTATCGAGGAATCTGGCAAATTGTTCTAACTTTCCAAAGAAAGCTTAAAGTCAAAAGATCGGATTGAAAAGTAGACTTAAAACAGGATACGAAAAATATTCGCGCGAAAGCCAGGAATGTATCAAATTTCGATCGACGAAAAGCGTGAAAGTCTAATTCACACTGAACTTTACTGACCTGCAGTTTGCAATTAGAATTCCAAATAATCCCCTTATGCTCGACCGAACTTTCCTCAGAGCGAAACGTTACGTTATATTACATTATATTACATCATAAATTTCTCAGAACGGCAGCAAGAGCTCACCAAACACCCATAACCCTTGCTTAACGCCTCGTCCCGGTATTTTGTCCAATTACATCGGTACGATCTACGTACAACTGCAATTTATTAGGCTGCGGGACGCGTAGCTGCCGAAGGGAACAGGCAGCGAAGGAAGATCGATGAGCTTCTCCAACGAAATTGGATTTTTTTTTGCCTGCTCCGTGACATCATTCATCTTGAGACAATGGACGCGTCGTGCTGGGAAAAAACAGAGGCGACTGGAGAGACGTAGCGCATCAATCGATTGTTTGAACAGAAAAGAAATAATACTGTACCTTCGAGGAGACAAGCTTCGCGATAACGAAACAGCTAACGAAGGTAAGAGCTGTGTTAATTTACTGTTTAACTGCTATCGTTCTTCTTGGCAACGATAAATTAACAAATTAACGATATAATCAGCACGAAGAGAGTATATTATTTCCGTTTAATTTCATTGAAAAATTAAATAATTAAAAATTAAAAATCCTAAAGCATTGTAAGAAGAATCTGGACGTTCTAAAAAATTGTAGAAATTAAATTTTATGCGATCGATACGTATACATTAGATTTTCACATATTAGCATTTCCTAATTCTTCTCATTCTTTCACCGTTTTATATGTAGCAAATAATTCGTAGTCTCTTCTTTCGTATTTACGTAAAAAAGCATCCTTAATCAAATAGAAGCACGATCTATGAACAACAGATTCTCCAGAATTTGCTAGCCCAGCATTTAATTCAATATCAATTCAATTTCTACCATAATATTTCATTATCTTGATATTTAATGCCATAAGATGTTACCTATTCTTCATTTTCTCAAAAACAAAATGTACACAACAAAGAACTCGATGAATTGCGTCGTTGCAGCATTTTCTCCTCTTTCGTGCGATTACATTTTTCACGTGCTTCGTGTAACAAACCGAGAGAAACTGCTAACAACGCGTGACACGGCCACGTACGTAAAAATGGTTTTCTTCATTTTCCTCAAAAAATACAGTTGCCAGTTGTTTGCAGAACGAGAACGTACTCCTATCGCAGAGTGAAATTTCGATGTCGTAAGTCCTTATTTATTAAAGCGCAATCAGATACATATCGTAGCTCTGCACTTCAATCAGGCACCGGTTGTTCCCATTGGACGTGGCATAACGTCATCCGATTGTGTAGCGTGAATCAATCTCTGTTTATCAAAATTCCGTAGCTTGTTCAATATGGATCAATTCTGATTTTCACAAGTTCCAGATTTTATCGTTAAATTGAGTATTACGGGACCTCGACGTTCGATAACGGGTCGGAAAATTTCAATAAAGCCGTGTAATTATCGGTTCCAACTGAGGCAATCAAGTAATTAATTAACGCCACGATACGGTGAACCATGCGAACGAAACGATAGCCAGTTACGTATGACGTCCGATCAAAGGCTTTTTCAAACGTTCGATGAATTTTGATAGTGATCGGTACTTGTTGCGTGAATTTCATTGTAGGAATTTGCTGTATGAGAAAAGAATTAAAATCTCTCTCGGAATATCTTCTTCATACCATACCGATCGATTCTATCAAACCTCGTCAATCAAGGACGAGTTTCACCGAGATTTATCTGCAAATTCGATTTGCATATTCCATTTCACGTATCTTATCGAAAGTCCATCCACCAAGCTAGGCAATAAAAACCAATCTTGAAGAAACGCGAACAGACATCAGATTCGATCGTCCAGGCTCCACGAAATTTCCAGACGAAAAGAAACAATGGCATTGCTTCTTTCTCGTTTTTTGTGTAGTAAGCGAGAAAATTGTCCTCGCATCAGATAACACGATCGTTGAAGGGCGCACGCATGATTTATCGTTAAAAGGGTAAGACGGGATCAGAGGATGAAATTATATACCTTTGTAAATGTTCCTCCGGTACGCTATAGATCACTGACATAGAAAGACTACAGACGTGTCTACTCTTCTCGACAATCTGTACGTGTCTTACGAGCGAGTCAGTGATGTAACCGATGCGACTATTTATTCAATAAAACGTTACGCAAGGAAAGGAAAAATGTGAGGTTTGTTGATGATGTTTTAGGACGAAGCATGTAAATGGCATTTCATGCAGAGTCTGTGGATGAAAATTTGATGTTTATGGAACGAAGCGGGTTTTATCAACGGTAATAATAAATGGATCGTATCATTTATGAATTCGATCAAACTGATCACGTCAGCTGCGATTTAATGCTCTTTCGCCCTACGTTATATTTATTTGAAGCATCGAGAATATTGTTTTTTTTTAACAAAATAATTAACAGGAAGTTATGTATTTCTGTTTTTAATAAACACGTTGCATTACTGGATTACGTGCGACGAATAAACAAGATAAAATACTATCGAATAAACGTTTAGTGTCGTAGATTAGACGACGAATATAGAGTGCTATTTATTTATAATTCTACGATTAATTCAACAGAACACGAAACGTAGATCTCATTTTGCAGTTTCTTGTAATTATTTAAAATTGGTATTCCCAAATCGTGGATGATTAAAACAATTTTATTTTTAAATCTTCTCTAAGTCTTCTCTTGTCTATGCCTAACTCGATGTCACTCGTTCGATAGAATAATTCGCAGCAAAATTCGTTTCTCGATCCCCCTGGTCTCGAGATATTCCCAAGTTTTTCAAATATCGAAAATTTTATATGCATCAGGAAGATCAGCACAGAGAGTGGTGCTCTCGTTGTGATTAATTCAACAGAAAACGAAGGAGAGATTCCACTTTATAGCTTCACGCAGCCTTGTAAGTTCCCTTGCTGAAATCGTGGACGGTCAAAGTAACATCCGTTCGAGCGATCCTGAATCTACGTTCGAACAACCGAATCCATCTGCTGCTTTAATAATTCACGTGGCATTAGCCGTAGTCGCTGGAAAATATCGATGACAAAAAACGACCGAAAAGTTGGACCAAGCTTTCTGCGAGCTAGTTGAAGCCTCTAAAAATACGAGCAACTTGGTATTTTTCTGATGAACGTGTAATCCATCTTCGATCGTGATATATGTACGCGCATGAAGCGGATCGCGAATGCAAAGTGGTCGTATCAAGAGGATACGATTTCCGGTGTGAATGTGCATCGCGTTGCGTTAGCTTCTTTACCTTTCACGGAATGCATATTCACTCACCGATAAGGTTCTCGATATGTTGCTGTAATGTGCTTGAAACGAGAAACGATACGACCCGGGATCGCATAGGAAACAGCGATGAGGGAGGAGATAATAATAGGTTCAAACGGTAATGGCGAAGTTATGGCATCGAGTCAAAGTCATTTTTACCTCTTTTACTAACCTTTAAGATGTTAGAATCAAATATATTAGCTATGAAAGAAAATTTTGAAAGAGTCGTCTTATGTAGATATTCTATATAGTCATTCGTCTATTTTAAATAAAGTAATTATATATAAATATAGTAAATATAGTATATATTAAATATAGTATATAATAATTATATGAAAGTAAGTATTGTACTTTTTATTAATTATATACATATAGTATCTATTACAGTATTTATTAATAATATTAATTACTGAAACATTTGTGCATTATGGCATTATAAATTTGATGTATAATAACGTTTTCATCATACGTATTATTCATTGTTATTTATTATTTATCAATTTTTATTTCCTATAAAAAGTTAAAAATATCTACTTTTCACATGTATTTGATACCAGAACTATCCACTCTGAATTGTTCGTAATTTCATTACGTTGCGCACTTCTAGTACGGTAGATCTTGAAGCCGGAAATACACAATCGATCATGTGACGTTGTAAAAATGATAAGTCAGCAATTTATACTTTCATGCTTTGTTCGAGCAGAACGCTGAAAGAGTTAAAGTCTTTTGTAAGGATCGAGTAAACTGTATCGAAAATTAACTGATCCGTTTGTTTGCTACGACAGTACCAAGTTTAAGTTTATCGAGAATTGATTAAATATTTAGTTACTCGTGAAAGAGGTTGTTAACAGAGTGTCCTACTTCGAAGTTTAAGAATTCAGACATCACAATAGAGCAAATCGTAGTACGAAGACCACATGGACAGTGTAAAGTTGAAATATATTAAAAATTGGCTTCGAATTTATTTATTTGTCAAAAATCGTTAGCTGAGTGTTCTAGTCTTTTGAAGGTTTTTAGAGTCGAGGTATTACAAATGAAAGATTTACGTTTATAAATTGTCTTGTCAGCGAAATCCTAAAAGATATGGAGCTGAAAACTAGAAGTAGGGTTGCAGAGTATGAAGCTTTATTTCAGTCTTTGCCGAAAAATGAAAGGCCACATGCCACCTTTGTCGCCATAACATTAATCTGTACCGCCATACGATACTTTAGTTTAAGATTTCACTATACCGTAAGGGTTATCATAATAGCCTCATTCCGCACTGAAAATTCTGACAAATTATCAGTGATGCTGAAGCCGTAATAACGACAACAACAATAACAATATATTATAAATCTCCATCCAAAATGGAAATGAAATAAGTTTCCCACTCAAAATGTATTTCACAATATTTCGTTAAATATTCACTGATTTTTACGATTTATGTTACGGAATTTACATTATGAAAACCAGGAAAATTTCAAGTTCATGTTAAAGGTTTTTATTCGATAAATGAGTCACTAGTTTTGGAAAAAAGAGGGGAAAAAGCGGATAAGGTTAAGATGTTGCGCGTTGATGCAATTTCTGACACGCATCAGATTTTGTGAAACGAAACAAGCAATGGAACGATCTCCTGTCTGAAAATCTTATTACCCCGTCGTATCCAACGCATCTGGCGTTTTCGACGATCGAGGCAGAATCTAAGTACGGCAAAACGACCGTTTGGCAGGAAGGCCACGATTGGTTTTCCCTTCCAGAAAACTCGAGACAGCTGTCTCGTTATGTGCGCGGAAATCTGAGCTGAAACGATGCTAATGCAATTTACACTCATATAGATTTTATTCCCACGGAGTAATTCTTCTTGTTAAAAGCTTGTTTTTATTTGTTACTATCGGTCAAATAAAAATTTCACTTTTTAACCACATTCGCTTCTATAATTTATTCGTTACGTATAATTAATATAAATTTAACATAATGATAACATTATTTTGTTACGAATCGTTTCATTTCAAGTTCATTGGCTTTAAAAGAATTTGAGATATATTCATGAAAATCAACAAAAATTTCAACCGATAAAGCATAATTCACCTTAATCTACATTTCATTTTCCATATGCAACTTAACTAAACGCATCTGTTCATGTTTTATAAATTTACATATAAGTTTACATATTCATGTCTATATGTTCCTTCAAATAAATAACGATCAGGAAACATGTCCCATAAGAGTACAATGATCCACGAAAATATTTTCCATGATTGTATTACATGCTGTATAAAACATTTTGGAATTGCATTAGCACTGTGACGAGACGCGATTACCATAATTATATTGGTCAAATTTGAGACGAATATGAAAACGTGCACAAAAGCTACAACATATTTAATACAACTATAATATCTCACAGATCAGAGATCATAAACGCATCGAATGCTGAGTTATACAAATTCATAAATCTGCTCAGTAAGGCCACCTTCGACACCTATTATTTTTCAGATGATTGTTCGCATTGTGTTCTAATTATCCATTGAATATACCTACATTTCACAATAAACATCTTATAACTTCTGTATACACGCTATTTACAACATTATCATAGATATATTTCTCCGAAATTATATTGCCAGAATACTCATTGTAAGAACAATCAATTTCTTATTATCTGCCAATAAGCTGATAAGCTTCAACGAAACCCAAAACAATAATCGACATAATTCATCTGCGATTCCATTCGAAACTCGGAAATACACGCAACAGCTGAACTTGAACATTGAACTTGAATGTTCTTTCGACGCGGTTGGGTCATGGCGCTTACATACATAAGTACATTATATATCGGTAAAAGGTGGAAGTTGACGGAGCAAGGTGGTCGAGTGATCGATTCGCCAGCTCAAGTGGCACGTCGACGCTGAGAAACGGACAGAAATCCAGACGATTCCGGACGTGGGAAGCTTTTCTACTACAAGACGCTTCCGGCATTTGCATGAAAGAAAGTCGCGACGGAGGAAGTTTCGTGGCGCTGATTCATGACGTCGACACCGGTATTAAACGAAGATTAATCTCTATAGAAAGATGGCGAGACGTTGAAATGGGGATGAAAGTAACGCGGATAATCCATTATCAGGCCTTAGTAACTCAAGTCTGCGCCCTGTCGGAATTTGAATTCGTCTCTAGCTTCTTTCCACTGTTATGCCGAAGAACGCGAACTTTTCAATCATCTTCTTCAACCTCCTACTTTCCCTCATTCGCTCCTCGTCTGCTTGTAATACTTTGTCGGCTGAGGTAATAAAGTTGCTGGAATTTTGTTTCCGAATTTCGAATGGTTTTCAAATTTCACGCAGTTTTCTACGATGTCTTTTTCTCTTTTCAGATTCGCTGGAAATCGTACAAGTGATTTTCTGAACCCTTTTGCATAATAGTAAATAATAGTAAATTGGCGATTCGCTTATATAATTTTACAACTGTACGTCGAGTACGATCGGATGATCTGTAATTTGCAAATTTTGTTTGTAAAATTTCGTTTGATTTCTCGTTGAATGTTTTCTTATTATACAGGGAAATTTGTTATTACTAGTAATTTATAAAAATTTCGTTAATATTATTAGTTTATTCGAGATTTACGAAATTGGGAGAAATCACTCTTCTTAAAACAGAATCAAACTGCCTATCTAGTTTCTCTTTGCTTTATTCTAGTAGGAACAATAATCAAAGACGCTCAAATAAATTAAATCTATGCGTAATTTTACTGTAATTTTCAGTAAGCGTTTAAATTCATTATTGTCCTAACATCGTTTAACGCGTTATTTGAAACGAATTAAATATGAATTTTAATTCCGTAAAGTAGCGAATCTGTGTATTTTTGCCGACAAGAATTTCGAGAAACAAAATGTGAGCATTCCAACCGAACAATGGAGAAAAATGACAAAAAAAAAAAAAAATAACATTTCACTGCGCGACACGCTTCGTCAACGAAAAATACGAACGGGGATATTTCCGTCACGTATTGCGCGTAACATCGAAAATTCCGAGACCGAAAGAGTACTCTACGAAATTCAATTTCATTTAGCTTAATTCTATTCGCCTCCGAGACGAGTCGGCCAAGTTAACGCAAAACGAAGCGAATAATGGGAAGGCGTGCTTGCGTTTTCTCTTTGCAAGCGACAATCGCGTAGGGAAAAAACGAGAGAACCGATTGAATTTCGCTGCTACTTTCACGGGTGGCATCGCGATTTAAATTAATCTTCTGAATGCGTCCCATGCTACTGTTAATTGATATTATTCTTTTATTCTGTAAAAGAACATTCAGCTTTAAGTAGAGTGTTTTATAATTTTGAAAATTGAACAGCATTGTTACATTTCTTTAATGTGGAGAAAAATATGAAAGCGAATAATTCTTCGTTTTGACAGCTATGCACAATTCTTTTAACATTTTCATGGTGAAATTTCATGGAAGATTCACCATTTGATTAATATTTAGAATGAATAAGAAATCGATGATCTTTTACTTCTTTTCAAGCAGATCTAACACTTGTACAAAATGTGTACTGGATTGTATATACAAAATGTAAATTGTTGTACCTTATTTCCAACAATATTATGTTTCGTGTCTACATAAATAACATTGTATTTAATTTGTCAGCAAATCTACAAATAAGTAAATTAATAAATCTCTGAATAAAGATAGTTAGACTTGATATACGGTAGGCATCATAAGAATTTCATATGTTAACGTTATTTTCGTATATGTTTTTAATATATGAATGCTCAAGTGAGCATTTCAACGACTTGAAAACGCGGAAATTCAAATGAGTGTTGGAGAGAACTTGAGGAGCAAAAGTACCATTATGGAATATAAATACGTCTTTTAACTTTCTCAAGTGAATTGATATCTTAGTATGGCAGTAGTATATGTCAACGATACATGAGGCGAATATCAAAAGTTACAGATATTAGTTCATCGCAGGACATTAGCGACAGAGTAAAGTTGAGAAGCGCCATTTAAAGCGATATGAAAAGTTCTGCTGATAAAAGAAACTTCCTTGTCAATGTAGCATTGTAATCTTGCCACTGTGTCGATTCAATCGAGCTTCTCGTATCAGGAGCTTATATCGAAGTATGATATTACTGTCAGAACGGTAAGTACCACTGACTTACATGTACGCTACTTTACTGTAGAAAAGATAAGAATATCTTTCATACACCTTTTCTTGCATTTTCATATCACTCTCGTAAATATCGCAACTCGACAAATATAAAAATGGGAGGGCAAAAATCATCCCAAGAAGTAAAAAATATTTAATGTTTGGATTGTTAAAGGAAGCAATTTCTTGTATGAATGTTTCTCAGAATATCCTAAACCGGGAGATTTCTTAGTTTTGAAATTTACGAACTTGCTAGTATTCGGCAAATTTTTAATTTTTTTATTAGTTTTAGAAACATTTCAAATTTTTACGTATTCGACGAATAAACAATCATCACTTCCTCTCTCTCTCTCAATATACCTTTGTCTATACGATAAATATTTTTAAAGTTGTAATAAAATCATGAATAGCGCTTAGTACCTAAAAAATTATCTCTAAGTATCTGAATTACACTTCTCAAGTACGCTACAGTTTTCATTATTTTATTTTTACCCAATCGTTACGTTACGATAACAGGTGAGGTCACGGAAATAAATGGGCTGTCACTTTTATTTCGTTCTTACCGTTCTTACTTGGCCTCTTGCCCTTATGAATCTTATGATTTTTTCAGTGGCTACTTTAGATGTCGTTAATTATTCAACAAGTCTGTAGTAGGTCGTATAATATCAAAATATTATACTCACTTATGAAGAAACACTAATGGCTTATTCGTTACGTACGTTACTCACACGTTTTGCTAATGGTACATATACTATACAGTGTATATACACATATTTCAATGTAAAATAATTATAGTAAATATCATTTCGTATTTAGACGTTCAAAGTATCCTTTTGAAGTATAGAAATTATACTAACCAAGTGTTTGAATTAAACTTCGTCAAGAGTACAAATTGCCTTTGTTATCGAATCGGAATTACAATCAATGCAACGAGCAGGAATTATAGGTGTCGATATTAACGCAGCGAGGAACGTGCAAGAATTAATAACAAAGTACGTGATATCATTGAGTTCATGTAGGGCATAGAAATACCGAAAAAACGAAGCATTTCAGAAGAATAAAATTTATTAGCAGATTAATAGAAGTTTTTATACCAAATTCAACCTTGCTTGCTTCGTAATTATTCTAAAAATAAAAATTTCCCACAGCATATAAACTAATCCCAAACCCACTTGTCCTAATTCCAACAAGTATTTCAGAATATCCAACGGTATTTAACTAAATTACAACGTCGAATTATAATTAATAAGTGGAAATTAATTAAAATATTTATATATATGTACACGTATATTTTTTGTATCTGAAAAAATCTTAGCCATGGAGAGACACGTAATCTTTTCGTAAATCCTTCAATCTGATTTCCTCGTTTTATTACATGGTTCAAGGATTCTTTCTTACATTTCCTTTTTTCAAACAATCTTCGATACTAGCCGTCATTTGCTTTCGACTCAGACACAATCGTCCGAAATTAACGCATGTAGACGAAACTCGACTGACAAGAAAGAACGATTACGAGATGAAAGAAAGCAAAAGCAGAGAAAAAAAACCCCAGACAACGGGAAAACGCAGCGAAAATGCAGGAGAAAGGAAGAAATAGTAAAGAACAATGCTATCTGTGTGGATAGAACATGTGTTTACGAGCACGCTTGCTCCGTGCTTTGATCTCCTCGGATATACTATCGTGTACTATTGTCTAGAGAAAAAATAACGGGCAAACAGAGAGACAGGCTAGATGACGATGGAAGGTAGGAATGTAGATAAAATGGAGAACAATCGAGGCGGGAGAGGACGGTGTGGATAGACCAGGATTCTTTTTGTAAAACGAATTGCGAGAGGAAATCGAGGGTCGCAGAACGCTGCATAAACGAAATTTTCTAGGCCAATGGTTTAAAAAATAAATGAAGCTCAAAATTTCAGGTGTAAGTGATTAGTTTATTTATTAGAGAATTTTTTTCTAGATAATTCCGATAATTTAAGTGACAATATAATAGTTAAAATATAGTTTTAAAATTGTACACTTCAAAGTTTGATTGTTATTATACTGTTTTGAGGATTTCAAATTTTTATTTGTAAATCAAATATTGTTCCATATATAAGTATTATTTTTCTATTAATAATACTTTATTATTGCTGTAAACGTAGATTATTTTGATTTATTTGCAACGTTTACAAATTCATTAATACATTTTCAATTAGTGTGTATGTTATGAATATATTATATTTCGACTGAAAACGCGTTTGGTTCTGAAGATTGCGCTATGGCATAGCAACATCTCCTCTTTTAATTTTGTTTCACGCGATATATGATGCAGTCGTGAGCATAAAAACTGGTGAATAATTCGTAAGAAATAAGAAGGGCATAAAAATGCTGCAGTAAGATATAAGACAAGACTGTGGACGAGTACAAGGAAATTGAGAGAATTACGTAGAAATTGTATTTGTTATACGTGTAACATGATTTCGAGATAAATTCAATGACAACTGAATCTTTACGAAAAGAATGCAATTTTATAAAAGTATGTTCGTACGAAAGGTTAGTTCAATATACTTGTGTCTTTCCATTTAGTTCGGATATATTTTAATGTTTACATGTTTATACACGCATACTACGTTCTTTAGTTAAAATATCTTATCTACCATTTCAAAACCGAAGAAGATAGAAGTTTTATCATTTTCTTTGTTAGGTCCGCAACGCTGGTCTACTCGACTGCTCTCCAACTGATTCCTTTTGGCTTTGAGCACTGCACAACTACGTGCCGTCTACGTTCGAAGCACTACCCAATTTAACGTATTGGGGACATGATCATTATAAGTCTCTTGACTGGCACTGATTCTCACTTGTTGTTTGATTGACAACTATTTTACTTGTAATCTTAGTTCCTCTGATTCTCTGACTTGACTCGAAATTAAATTGTCTTCCTGATCTCTCTTGTCTTCCGCCTATCTCCTCCAAGGGACATCCTGATCGAGAATTTCCAAGGTTGCTGACTGCCCTACTAAAGACAATGACCAATCAGCAGTTCTGCGGGACTTAGCAATTCTCTTCCAGGAGTCATCAAAGGTGATCTCTAGATCAGAGACATTTCCTGCGAGTCTCAACAATCGACGCCAGTGCTTAACGCCGATTGAGACACTACGGAATCCTTGATTCATGCCACGGCTGTGTATGGCAACGACTTTGACACAACTTTCTCAATTCGAACACGAATACTGTGTGTACTTTTTTATTTGTATAAAAGAAAATATATAATTATATAGAAATTAAAGAAACAGAAGATTACCTCGAAAACATACCCTTTAACAAGGCTATTAAACACAGATTAACAATTGTTACTAATTATCAATATAATCTGGATTAATAGAAATTTGTACAGCGTGCGTCGCATTTAGATTCAGCCAACTTGCTTCTCTTGATCCTGTCCTCTACAAAGCAGATTAAATTTCTCAAGAGGAAATTTTTCTTCTCTGAAGAGGAACTTATCCAAAGAGGCAATCATTCATCAAAGATCAATTTAGTGGATACGATTACTCGTATGGGAAACAAACGTCGACAACGTAATAGCTTGCGCGTATCGCGTATGAGATTTCAAACGGTTAACGAGCGACCGATTTGACGTTCGGGCAGACGAGGAATTGCGAAACGGACACCCGAGACCGAACGTAAGCGATCCAGTCAATGGGGAACCATTATCCAATGGTTGTGTACTAACGAAACCCTGACAGTTCCAAATATGTACGTCGGTCACGCTATTCCGAAGCGACTCGAAAGCGATAACGGTGAAACGTTCCAGTGAATAGCCGCCGCATGATGCAAAGTGACACCTATCCTTACCGTGGATTGCATCACATTGCAAAAGCGCGGATAAAGGGATACCAGGAGATTCTGATAGACGGTAGGAAATCGACGCGTCTCTGTCTCGAGACGGCCGTGTCCTTATTTTTGACAGGAATCCTTTTTTGAAATGCAGAGAAAGGAAACCATGAGTTAAAGTAATATATATACAGGAAATATGATTTTGAAAATTGGAATATTTGAAAGCTTGGATATTTTGAGATGTAAATATTTAAAAGTTTGAGTATTGAAAAATTCGAACACGTAAAACCATAAATTTGAAAATGTGCTGTTGTTGCATTTCAGTATTTTTTGTCATTTTTCTCAAGGGTCAAGGTTATGAAAGGAATTGCAACCTAAATTTCATTTTCTTTTCCATTATCATATTTCATAACGGTTTCAGAAGACCATGATCCATCAACGTCAAAGTTAAACGGTATAACAGTAACAATAAATGAAACCTTTTATCTCTAAGAAAGCAGCAACAACTGCTTCTTTATACATATACGTTACACAAATTACCGGTAAGTTGTTCGTTTCATATTTCCAGCTAATGTTCCCAGAAGACGTTATATAATATCGCAGCAGAGGCACGCAATACAATCGTTAGTCTTTTGTTATCATATGTACGTTTATGTGATTCGAACGGGGCAACGAAACCGCGTATAGACCACATTTCGGCTTGAAATAAGAGATACGAATGGTAGTACTAAAAGCGTTCAAATAATTTCGTCAGTCTGTGTATACGTATGTACACAAAATCTTATACGAAATTTTATTTCTTCAAAATCTGAATCAACAACAGTCATTTAATTTCCGCACTTAAAATCACATCTTCAAATTTACTATTACAATACCTATTTCCTATAAATTTGTAGAGAGTACTACTGTTTAGTCGTGTTCAACTCACGTCGGGGTTATCAATGTAGAGGATTTAGTCTCTGTAGAGGATGGTTGATTTGTTCTAATAACGAGATAACTGGCTGTTGAAAATCGAAGTACATTTAAAGTGATAAATAAATTAATACAGACAATAATCGCTCGTACTAACAGATTCGCTAAAGATAGTGTAAATCGCTAATTAGATCTCTGATAACTCGTTGATAACTGATAGATACTCTGATATTGACTCGCGCGACTGACTAATAACTGAACTCCTTACGATCGCGTCCGTTTATTTATACTAGTCGGGGGAAAGCCGGAAAATTTGAATTCGTCTTCGTTCGATGGTTGCACGTAGCGGCGACATTGTTTTGTCCAGAGGTTATTTATTAATACGTTGTGTGTATCCTAACGATATTGATACTCCGAGGCAAAATAACAACATGATTTGAATTTATTGAGATACGTATAATTTTATGTGCTAGACTAATTTAGCTGTGTAGTAGTAGTACTTGTATGCAAATATCAATGTGTGGAAGTATGTGTGTGTCTCGAAGGCAAATGAATGTAAACTGTTCAGTCAGTTTAACATTCGGGTGTGGAAGAAAGTGCTGAGACGCGTGCAAGTGTGTATCGATGAATATCTTTGAAATCGCTTATCAAATAAATATATAACTATTCTAATATGAATTCTAAGTGTAAATTTAGTGTTCCTATACCATTAAGATCAAGATCTATCAAGATCCAAAATTCTCAACAGAACTGTCCTCTAGCTCATGTGCCGCTACAAATTATCCGTTAAAAACGATGTTAGTGTCACATAAAATAAAAAAAAGAAATCAAAGATGAAAACAAAAATAAAAAAAGAATTTATTTTTTAACACTTGATTTACACTAACTACAATTTGCTTCTGAACTGCAGCCGTGACTTTCCAAGACTGAAGCTCTTACAATTTGGCTTTCGATCGGATCTGTTCCTTTTTCCTTTGTCACCCCACAATGTCCTCACTATCCACGCGTTTGTTAGGCGTCCGCGACCGTTGCCACGTACGCCTTCTTCTCGAACATTCGGCGGATGGCTCGTTAGGCACATCTTTATTTCATATTTACATCTTTATCTTATTTATATTACATCTTTATGATACACATCTTTATCTCCGTCATCAGTCCATCGGATTTGAAGTGTGCCGGTCGTGACATTAGCTGCGTGGTAATGCGTGGTCCGTCCCTGTCCAAATTATAAGCCGACTTTAACACCGAGAAAGCATCGCGAAATATTTCGCCACGGATCGTCCATATCCGGTGGACGACGAGGCTGAACCGCGATGAAAATCGTGACAGCGTTTAAGCTGGATACCGTTGCAAAAGTTCCAAGTAATTCCAGCGCGGTGAAGATTTTCAGGATGCGGTGGCTGGCTAAAAGGTACATAGCTACCGAGAGAATTTCACGGCGTTGCGACCTCGCATTCTAGGCGAAATAAATCTAGATTAAACGGTGCGATATCGAACTCATCTCCACGGAATAAGTGCTCCCCCGTGGAACAAAGGAGTTTCGGTACTCTAAACTCTAAGGTATCTCGACTTTATGAACCAATAAAGGCGGTTCCAGCGTTTAGAGGGCACTCGTTTCCAAAGTAAACTCACTGGGCTGCTCCGCCTTAGTCTTTGCGTCCTCGAAACGACTTCCGATGAGAATAGAGAGTAATATCATCCTTCTCAAGGAAGCTTAGATTTTACTTCCTGCAGACGAATTTCCTAGACTTCAAGGTTACTTTGATTTTTTCTCTTTTCCGTTCGA
The DNA here is from genome assembly GCF_024542735.1 of Bombus huntii. Lineage (NCBI taxonomy): Eukaryota > Metazoa > Arthropoda > Insecta > Hymenoptera > Apidae > Bombus > Bombus huntii. The sequence goes on from NC_066239.1 coordinate 17,952,386, forward strand.
AATGTACGTTAGCTGTAAGTTGTATGTTACGTGTAACGTCGTTACGATGTGCACGTGGAATGTACAGGGAGGAAGAGAACGAGTACTCGTCGAAGGAAGAGTAGAGATATTTAGTGATCAGTATATTAGATTGTTCGAAAAGTTTCTTTCGTTTTATAAGGAAATAATACACGCATTATGTTTCCTGTTTTATATTAGTTCATTGAATTATTGTTAAATAGATGGTACATTTATACTGTACGTGTGAAAGTGACGTTTAGCACTCCCCTAGACAACGATGGAACACGTATAAACGGTAAGGCACTGTCGCCTTTCGGGGGCACTTGCCAGAATTTTCAGTCAGGGAATTTTTAAGACTGATTCGAACAAGAGGACGCGGGAAGGGGGTGCAACGGAAAGATAATTCGTAAGAGGTCCCTGGAGCACTCCTGTCACACGCGTAGGATGGTCATCGTGGAGGTTTAGTCGGAAAGAGTCCGACACTACTCTGCTGTTGCCGATTATTAGCAGCAGCGGAGTGTCCATGAGGATTTCTCCACGTGCAAAAAAAAAAGAGAAAAAAAGGAAAGGTCTCAGTTGAGACAAAAGCGATTAAAAGCGGGTAGAAATTATTAAAAGCCGTTAGAAGTGATTAGAAGTAATCAGAAGAAAACAAACAGTAACGTACACGTAGAGCTGAATAATTTGTAAATAAATGTTTAACTATTTGTTTTTCCAAATCCTCTCTATACCTTAACAATTATGCACGAACATAATAATGGAAATAGAACGAAATGGATCATACCTAATTCAATAAAATAATACAAAACAGAAATTGTTGCTTATCTGTTATCACCTTATGGAACGAAAAAAACTTTTTGGACAACCTAATACAATTCCAGGAAGCTCTTGTATCAAATTTGTCTTAATTTAATTTATATTTGTTACTTGAAATAAAAACACGACAATCGTTCTATATTTATCATGCTCCAAAGTGGAAGAAAGTCAGTACACAAAAGTTCTATATTCTAGAAAAAAAATAGAAACAAGATTTTTCCGTATTTCCGTACTTATACAGTAGCCTGGATGGAACAGAAACTTTGAAGCATGTAATGTACATAATTACGTACATTGTATATAATACGGTTACTCGAAGTCATCGAGTCAAGCTAATTCCAACAGACATAAGTAGCCAAGCTTCCTCCTTCTGTCGTCTTGGCGATTTCACCGAAGAATTTTCAAAATGGAAAATGTTCGAAATCGGTAAATCAAATTTTGAAAAGCAAAATTGTATTTATAGATAGATCCACGAAAGAACAAGCGAACACTTCTATCGTCTCACGAGGAACACATTTTCCATTTGATAAATTTGACAAGTTACCACTCAGCATCCATTCGTCTCTTTCAAAACCATTCGCGTCCAAAGAAACGAAATTTTCACAATCTTTTACTTGAATTGGACCATAGCCGAGGATAGATGAAATGCTTGTAAAAAGATAAAAGTATCAGAATGAAGGGCTCGACCGAATTACGGAAAGGTACAAAAATAGAATGAGTCTGGCCGAAGAAGGAGGAGAGAAACAAAGGAAGAAGAAGCGAAAAGGAGTCAATGACTCGTAGACGGCGCCCGTATCGATTGCAAATATTTAAAATACGAGGTCAGAGACAAGAGGGTGCTCGAGCTAAAGTCGCCTTTACCTCGGAGAATAAGTAAATAATGAAGAAGCGGATGAGGGTGAAGCAGTATGTGCACGGCACGCGTCGCATGGGATTCGTCAAATCGCTTTAGCGCAACTACGCGAAACGGGGTTGTTGCCTTGCCACTGGCTGATCGCCATCATCCCTGACCTCTCTCAATCGCTTGACATCCAAAGTTTCTTACTCTTACCTTGTCGTTGTTATTAATTATTTTCAGGAACTTGAAAACACGTGTGACGTTTCTTTACGTTTTAGAGCTGACGAATTTTCGAATCGTTATCGTAAAAAATTAACAATATAAGAGAGAGATTTGTCAGACTTCGAAAAATTCCAAATTTTACCGAGTCTTCTTGAGGTCTCAAAACGCGCGACTGTTTGCAATCGAACACATCGCATACCATTTTCTTTCATAAAATCAATCGCTAAATTTCCTCTTCCGCGCTCTTCTTCGCTCTCAATCTCGCAGAACAGAGGAAAAAATTCATTGGACACAACAAAGAACAGATATGTCTCGATAGAGAACGACGGCGCGGCGACAAGGCAAATTGGTTCTCGCGGGAAACGAAATACGCGGAATGAAACGAAACGAATAGCTCTTAAGATATCAAGGAATTGCATAGTCGTCGCATTATCCCGATATCGGTTCGTGTTTGAGTAATGAAAATGTTGTTCCAGAGAGAACGAAAATATCTGGATAACAATGGGCGAGATCGCGCGATAACAACTTCATTTGATGCCCTGGAGACTGGACACCGATCTCGCCTTACTGCATCGCTTTCCATCGGATCGCAGACGATGTTCATGAAGCAATTACACGCGACGGTCAGGTGGAATTGCGCGTTCAATCTCTTGTTCGTCGAGGTCAACCGAAAGGAACCGTCACGACGCCTGGGACGCTTCTAAATTTGTCTTTGTTCGAGAAACGTTCTGCGATATTTTAAAGTAAGCACAGTTGCATATCGTGTGGAAAATTATAGCGGAGAAATTGATGTCTATTAATGAAAATGATGCGATAGCTTTCTAGAATAGAAAGTGTATTTTTGTTTAGTCGCATTTCCTGGTTTTATGAAGTTTAGTATATTTCGTTTCTATTAATTTTATATTTCTGCAAACGGAAGGTGATCATTTTTTCAAAATGTTAAATATCATACAACGTGTATTTTTTAATCGTCTCGCTTCCTGGTTCTCGAGAATTCTGCTGCTTTTATATTTTTATAACTACATTTTTGATATTTGTGCAAGTGGAAAGAGACTTCAGTATCTGTAAATTCAAATATTTAAAAACTGTCATACTTTTAAATTACATACGCGTATTTTGCAGAGTAACGATTAATGCGGAATCAAAATTTATATTAATAATTAATCTGTGAAAATATTTTTTATTATTATAATTATATAATCTCTCTCTTTCTTTCTCTAACATTCTTTTAAAATTTATTAAAGACATTATCGTATGATTTGCATACCTTATTTGCACCTTCGCAGCAATTATAATTATATTTCTGTTATTTAACGAAGACCTTTAAAGAAACTGTTTCGGTTGAATATCGTACTCGAATGCGTAGTCAATGTATTCTGCATTAATCCTAGCACTTTATCGCTGCCGGTATAATAACAGCTTTATTGTCTGACAATGAACGAGGTTTATCTACTGTCACGCTTCCGTAGAATTCGGTTATAGCTGTCGACCAACTTTAACCATTAATGCATACTCCTTGATTGCACTCTGAATATTTCGTATATTTTATGACCTGCGGCGGTAAAACTTTGTTTTATTAGGAAGATGCTTCAGTTTGTTCAAGACACAAAAGTTCAGTGAGAAGAACTTTATTGAAAAGACGAGCACTGTATTTCCAGTGTATAATATTTGTCCCTGCGAATAATTTTTCTATTGTATTCATAATTATTACGTGATTGACGTAAATTTGTACTAACACAATGAAAGAGTTCCACTACACGAGTCACGTTTTGTATAAAATAAACAATTGAAGAAAAATCGTACGAAAAACTGATTATGTTTTTATAATACTATGTGATATATTTATAATATAAAATGCAAATTTCAAGCTATTCTGTTTTTAATTCCACGACTTCGTCATATTTGATACGTTAAAAGCTTTCTTCGATATACATACGCGTCGCTATATATCGCATTTACGAAATTCTACGTAATTATTTTATTATTATTCGTTAACTGTTTAAGCACCGAACAACATCAATCCTTAATCATGCGTCTTATCCGCGGGCCGCTTATAATTAACAATCCTGAGTACGATTTCGAGATGTATTATCGCATGTTGCAAGAAAAGAGATGGTAAGTGCGATAGAGAGCGGAAGGCGATGTCAACAAGTGTCTTGGCAAGTTTAAGCGATTTTTCAGAGCTAGGCTTCTTCCTGGCGAAGCTCGTAAAAGCGCTCCGTTCTCACGCGACGCGACCAGGAAATTGCGCCGCGTGTCTGCCAAGTGACCAAAAGCTTAATTTCACGAGCGGCAATCGAGCTTGTCGTTCAAATAAATCACAGAGAGGTTTCTTGCGCTATAACATCGCTGAGTTATTGTATCTTCCTTCATAATCGCGCCATTTCACCCATAAACCGACACTGTTTTATGTACAATGGATAAAGGATATTTTACGAACTACGTTTGCTTCTTTTAAAGCCACAATTTCTCGAACAAACTATCTTCTCTCGCGATTTATTCAACATTATTCTATTTTAGTTTGAAACTAGAACCACCAAATCATTCAAAATCTTTCATTCTAGTTTCACATTTCTTGCCTTTGTAATTACTAAAAATATGTTGAGATTTTTGACAAAATCAATATGATTCGATAGAAAAATAATTACATATTTGTTTATTTCTATCGCGTTTCTTTATTTATAATCTAAGACAAAATTCGTGTGGGCTGAGATTTTAATTACAATCAAACATTTCCTATGTTTTCAACGCCCAACAACATTAATATCCATTTTACCACTACATTTTACTAATCCAATTTATCGCTTGACAGTGTCTCAAGACGGTAACAGTATCCTCTCAATTTGAAATTACAATGGAAAGCGGGCATCGTGAATTTAAAAATAATACGATAGAACAAGCGATATCGAGATCGACATTTTCACGAGCCGTTATCCGAGTCCAGGTTGCAACTACGAGGCAGTGAACCCTGCTGTCTTTCATAAATTTTAATCAAAGAGCGACACGATAGCGTGCCTCGAAGAGTTATTTCTGCGTGAAACGAGCAGGGGTCCAGACCAAGTAGATGATCATGCATGTTTTATTACACCGCGTTTTCCTTGTTGGCTTTCAACTGAGAAACGTCCGGGAATCCTTACAGGACGAAACCTTCCTTTTTTCCGTGGAACGCGACCGGAAAGTTAATTGAAGGCAGCGACACGGAACGTGTCGGAGAAACCATAAAGAGAAGAATGGGACGGGAATGGCGGAATTATTCCGACCACGTGTCACCGATTCCATACGCTGCCTCTGTCTGCCGACAGGCCCCTAATTGAAAGAAAAAAGTTTTCCTAGTTTGCACGAGATGTGAACAATCGAATTACAAAGTATTCTTATTCGTCGATGAGCGACATTAAAAACTTAATCGACTTTCATACGTTTGATCGTATTGATCTTATTTGAGCTTCTAAAGGCAATCAATAAATTTCGATTTCTATTAGGTTTGTCCGAAAAGTATCTTTCTTTTACAACGGCGCATCTTTATACAAACATGAAACCTAATCTATCGAACGTTGTAATCTTTATCTTGATAGAACACAATGGATTATACGTAATTCGACAGAATAATATAAAAGGGAAAATGTGCTTCCATTATTTCCCTATAAGACGAAAGAAACTTTTCGGACGACCTAATATTTTATGATTGCTTTAGTGAAATTATAGTTCTGTGTTTGTATATGTAAAATAAGTACTTTTATCTGCCAGAAAGCGTGTGTACTTACGCGTGAAAGTTCACAGAAGTTTGTATCTTATAAGCTGGCTCACATATTGTTATACATAAACGATTAATTAACTCGTTCCAGAGGACATCGCTCATCAGCGACTGGATTTTGTTAATTTCGCTCGATAATTTTAATCGTACAATCACTTGCACCTGTATCAGAACTGTGTATTATAAAGATTATTAGCGGATAAGTGTCCTAATAAATTGTACGTAAACTTTCATGGAATATAGAACATATAGTTTATCGTAAATTTAAACAATAGTCGCTAATCCAGAAATAAATTAAACACTCCAATTTCATTGATTTTTGACGTTATAATTCGATGATACAAATTTCCTATCTTTAAATGTATATTCATTAAACATATATATTTGTTCAAAGGCGATATAGTGAAACAATTGACAGAGAATAATTGGGAAAATGTATGCGTCCTAAAACTTAACCGAATGATCTTCATTAAGCTCTGAAAACGAAACAATTGTATACTTTGTTTAAAATCACTGGAAAATCAACGAGAACTTAAGCCTACAAAGAAATTATTACGGTCAGAGAACGAGTCGCTTCGAACTGACTAACTCTGTCCCAACAAGAGTTTCTCGTAACTCTGATACTTACAAGGATATTTAGACGCTAATGACCATCGAACCCATAACAAGATAAACTTTCAAGCCTATTCCATCGAATAAAAGTTTATCGTATGAAACTTTCGATTTTCAAGAATCTATTTCCTTGGTGTTCCCTGAAAACGCAGTGGATCATAATCCTACGTGTTTTTCATTAATACACACTTTATTCTATTTGTAATAAAATTTTTATGTTTCACGTAGATTGTGGATTTTAAATTGTAGGCATCTTTTAATAAAATTGTTAATATATTACTACAATTGTTAATATATAACTATTGTCAATAGTATAATATATCATTTTGCTTATTATATAAATTATCACGTTAAATTTCATATTACGATATAATTCATTCGCAACATTTTCCAATTTTAAAACAAATATGATAACAGTCGTCCTTAAAGTTTCCAGCGGGAGTTTGTAATCTTAGCACTCAGAAATACCAAAGTACTCAGAATACCGGGCCATAAGAAAATACGACATTCTAAGGACAAACACGTGAAAATTAATCTGAACATTGTACAACCGAATAATACTAATCTCACGTAACAATTATCCAACCACCCACGAAATCGTTTAATCAAACGTTATCACCAGTGGATTCCATTTCTCAGGGGATGAAACGAAGATATTACACAGTCGTATCGAAATCACTGCAGCGTCGTTGTAAACGTCACTTTAATTCTCAAACGAATGGCGATATACTAAATATAGAGAATATCACCGCGTTGTAATCATTTACAATACACGATGCTCGTAAATATTTTCCTGTTGAATCTGTCTCTTCCGATGTCCTTGCTTCACGAATACTGTCTGCCTCCCTATGTACGAAGGATACGCAGCCATGGCGAATGAAAAACAAATAGAAAACAAAAATGACGATGCTTTTAGAGGCAACAAGTGTTATCTATTCATTCTACATATCCGTAGGAAATACAGCGCAGCCTCGTTGAATCTTCAAGAACGAGGATATCCAAAATTGGATAGAAACCACGAGTCATACAGCACCATGGAAACTGTTCGAGATCGTAAAGACCGTGTTTGAAGGACCTATTCTACTGTTGCCTTACCTTCGTAATGATACGGAAACCGAACGTAGCTTCCGTTATGAACGGGTGAAGTCTTAACTGCAGATTAAACCAGGTACAACCATTGGGAAGGGTCCGGTCGAGGACCCGTGACGCGCACTAAATCTAAATACATTTGTAGGCCGTTTTACCCTTCTCTCTGTTTCTTCTCTCCACTCCTTCTTGCCTCTTACTCTTTCTCTACTTCTTTTTTCATTTATTCCTCTTGTTTCTTCAATTTTCTCTTTTTTTCTTTCTTCTTCTTCTTCTTCTTCTTCGCCTTCGTTGTCGACTCTTTCAGTTTCTCTTAAATTATTCTTAAGCTGGAGGTAGAATTCGAAGAACGGCTACAGAGGGAACGGCGCGTAAAGGTAGTTAGTAATTGAACTAGGCGAAATCGTAAACTCCGGAAGTGATCTGAATAATATACAATATTAATTGACAACATTCGTTTTGGTCGTTCTTCTCTCCCTTAATTCGATCTCGTTCATGCGTTTCTCGCTGATACTTACGCGCGTGTTCCCGCGCGCACCATTAGGCTTAACATAGATATTCTTATCGGACAACGTGTAAACCTCGAACGAGTAGATAAAACAATAGATTCGAATAATAACTCTTTTTTTTCTCCAGAGACATATACGTTTAATATATTAGTAGATTTTTCTTTTTAATAATTAATTATCATATATTCATATATTTCCATATACACATATATAAGTGGTATCTTTAATCTCGCGTTAGCTATCGTGATTCCATCGACGAGCCACTCTTCGTTCTCTAAAACCTTCTCTATTCTTCTCTCCCTTCTTTTAATCGATATGTCAGACTGTTCCCATTCGTTCGTTTAAATTATTCATCCCTGTTCCTTCCCTCGGTACCGAGTTTCTCCCCGAGCTCTTAACTCGTTCAGTCTCCAACGTGTGCTGCACCTTCCGCCGATATAAGACACTTTTCCTCGTTGATCACGCCGCCTCTGCAAACGGAATTTCACGCGGTGATGCGTACGGTGATCACGCAGTGTCGCGTCACGTCGCGCCGCGGGGAACGTGCAAAATACGAGGAACGCGTGCGCTGCGACCAAACCACCTACGATCTCCTTTCTCCATTGCGAATCACCGCGCTTTTTGCCACTGATACACGCTGCCCGTCGCTCGTCAGAATTTAAACGCGGCCACGGAGCTGCTAGCGCGAGATAACGCCGAGGGTGGCAGCAAGAAATTCGGCGAGCCCCTGAGTTCACGGCGCTCAAACGTCCGTTGAGCATTAAAAGCGTCGCCCAGCTTTATCGAGATCTACGCGCCCTTCTTTTAAAGCAAAATTCGACCAACATCGTGGTTATTCTCTCGAGGCAAAATTATCCTTCTTTTCGGTATCTTTCTTAACGTTCGCGGCCGTAGAAATGGGAATAACAGCGCGGGAAAGGGCGCGGAGCGTGCTTCGGTGACGACTCTGATTCTTCTATACGATATATCGGAAAACGATAAGAGGAGAATCGTTGGGAAGAAAACGAGGCTCAGTTATAACTTGAAAAGTGAAAGTATCGATCGATATTCTGTTTTAGATTTATGTTTGTTAGAAATTTTTAAAGCTTGTCAAGGATAGTTGGTCAATTGGTTATTCAGCTTTAGGGCAATTTATAACAAATACCTAAATTTCGTGTAGCTAGTGAAAGCACAAGTAAGGGTTGCTGATGTTCGACGATGGCTAATGACTCGAAGTTATATTGCTGTTAGGTACCGAGAGTTTTGATTGTTTAGAACGAGAAAATTTTGGTATAATAAACATCGCGTTGCCTTAAAAGGAGAGCAAGGTGGTGCCTACAAGAATTAATCGCTCGATCCTTCTTATTTGGAAAATATTTTTATTAACAATTTTACAGATCGATAATAGCAAAATTTAACGATAACTTCCAAGGTATTTCTTTCCTTGACCTCCACCCTAAAGAAGTTTCATTTATCCTTTAAACCGTAAGGGATACTGTACAATTTCAAGATATCGAATTATTTTACGCATTGTTTCGAAGTTCTATGCGCTCTATCGATCCATTCCGCAACAGCTTATCGCTTTAAACGAGAACGCGAAACTTGCAACGTTTTCTCGCCAGGGAAGGTTAAGTCCTCGCTTCGAATGCAAAAAATATTTCGTGTCTCGCTTCACCGAGGATACCAAACATGTTCGTCGCAAGATACTGCGTCAGCTGCGGCCAGCGGAAAAGTCTACAGGGCTTTCGAGACTCGCTCCTATATTCGCCTGCTCTCCAACTGCCTGTGATATTCTGCAGATAACGGTCTCTAATACGATGATGGTGGAACTTTAAATGGACTCGCCTATTTTTGAATAAAATTGTAGCAAAGTGAATAGAAAAGTTGAGAAAGAGTTAAAGTCGCCAGCGATGTTTCTTTATTGGGAATTGTAGTGAAATTGTCATAGACTATCTGCTTTAAAAACTCGCACGAATCGTGAAGGGTATTTCCGAAACAGGAACTAAGGGCTTTGGGAATATATTTTATGCTTCGTAATCCATGTAGATTTTTACGTTCTGGTTATCTAGAGTACATATCTATCTATCTTGTATCTCTTTTTTTTTGTATTACTATTTCTGTGTTACCTTCCTTTGTCACATGTTATTAAATTCTCACAGCTCGGACATTATATTCTACTAATCAGAATCAGATAAACGTAGTTCAATAATATGACGTTATCGTAGCAATAAATCTGATAAAGTCGTACATATTCAACTTGAAAGATCAAACAAAATATCATATATAGAGTATAGCGATTAAAGAATCGTAAGAATATTGTCAAACTATCTTTACGCCGGTGAAATGTCCTAAACAAATCTTTGAAGCTAAATTGTCGCAAATGAAATTCGAAGGGACTATAAAAAGTGGAACAAAATCAAAAAAGGAAGTGTTTTAAAATCCTTTTTTACTCGATTCTTTTTACGATCCTTACGAGATGTGAAATACGTGTTTCCGAAGCAGAGCGAACCACTTGAGGGACACCTGCTTTCGCGTTACGCGATTTATTTTCGCGTATACAATGTACAAGTCACGGTAGATGGAAGTTCGAAGCAACAACCCTGGAGGATCGTATTCTCAATGAAACCGCGTTGGTGCCTCTATTTCTGGCGTAACGAAACGAGGAACGATTAATCACGGATATCGTAACCAAATGTATACGTTAGCTCGTGTATACGAAATGAACTTGCACTGGAATTTCTGCTTTATTGCTCCGTTTCGAAACAAAACATACGATACGTTACGCTAGATACGTTACCAGAATTATATTCAGATTTGCTAGTACCATGTTTGCCTTCGGTAAGAATAATTCTCTATGTCGGAATAAAATAGTACAGGAGTATTCGAAGAAAGTTTCTGGTTTATCCTACAGAGATATTATTGTACTGAGATAGAATAAAGGCGATAAATTAATCGAGGATAGTGACGATGAGCTGAATATCTAATCCAGTTGTGGAATAATGCTGCACAAGACGTTCGTAATAAGACGATATAAACTACTTAAGAAGAGTTTCTTTTTATGAGGGATAAATTGTGAATAAATTATAATATATTACTTTATCGAAAAGAAGTACTACATTAATTGTAAGTCTTCGAAAAATAGCAATCAAATTAGAAGATGGAAATTATTCTATATTTCACAATGAAACGTTGATAAGAATTGATTCGAGGTAATTTTTCGTGTGAAAGGATATTGTATAATTGAAACGACGGTGGGCAGTTGCTAGAAAGAAAGATGATGCTAATTCCATAAGAAAACGAGGAATGTTTCGCTTTGTTGAAACGAAACGCGCGAAACAAAATTTCTAAATATTAACGATCAAAGTAAGAAATAAGATTATACGTTCGCTATTGCAAACGAAAATAATCATACATCTCGTTATTCGGACAGAGTTTCTCTTTGGTGGATATCGTGTAATTGAAACGGAACACGAAATTGGAAAAACGAAATTTCCGAACGTGAAGATCAAGTAACAACAGGCTAATGATATACAGACGGACGTGATTTACGCGGTACGTTTTCTAACACAACGATTCGATACCGGAAGGCATAAAATTCAGCGTAAAGTTCGGCCTTTGAAATGAAAATTTGCTGAAAATTTATAACGAACCTGCGATCGATCGACTGGCCAGAACAAACGCGAGAGAGAAAAGGGAGGGAAAGAAAAATAGGGAATTTCCAAACGTTCCGACGAGAACACACGCGCGTGCCCTCTCTTCAACTCGTTCAGCTAACGTGCTATTGACCCGCTAAACCAATTTCCGGGGCGCAATTGCGGAAGATTTTTATTACAGGGAACGTAACCATAGAATCCAGTCGATCGTTTCTACCTTCCATTTGTCATGTTAACCTGTAACCGCGTATCAAAGATGAGACGAAAACTTTCGATCGATTAAAAAGTTGCTTCGAGCCTTCTTCCGATAATTTAACACGACCTGTGAAGTATAAGTCTGCGAATTCTAATTAATTAACGAAAGTTTTGAAAGTATCTGTCAAAAGGATGGATTCTAGATTTGTCGTTTTTGCAATTACTGAAAGCATAAAAATGCTTTTAAGAATCATTGACGTTGATTTTTATCGAGATGGAAAGATGATCGTATATGTATACTTATGTATTTTCATCGCGTCCTTTTAATTATGATCATCGATGTTCTAAATATTTAACGTTTTAATAGTTCTATTTTTAATATTCAGAAACAATCAGAAATTGCGGTTACACGAAATTTACCATATTCGACATTTCCTTGTTTTTTTTATCGATATTAAACTAAAAAATAATTCCTCTCGGTATAATGAATGCTTCCGATAATAAATATCGCGGTTCACCGTTCACCTCTATAGCGTGGAATTATATGGTATTAATTATATCTTCCTCGGAAAGTCAAATTATATAACTGTAACATATCGCAAGGCTTCGCAAAACTTTGACTAAATGTAAAATCGATCGGGCATTTCAACATATAAATTTCCAAGTTGGAACGCGAGTTTTCCGTATCGAGGAAGTTTCGATCTGGAGAAGAAGAGTTTCGGTCGTCTCGAGCTTTCAACGTTTCCAAGTTTGCCCGAGTTGCTTAGTTTTAACCCCCCTTCCGACAGGAAGAAAGGCTAGCGTGGAGGCAAGTCGAGCATAGCTCGCTTTCGAAGTGGAAGAAACGCGTATTATCGTTTTGTCTGGCAGCAATCACAAAGGTGGCTCGTTTCTCCGGTGCGCGCCGTTTCTCTCACGGCCACGAAATTCCCGTGCTTCAAAGAACGTCGAACCTTCCCCCCCCCCGACAAGCATTCCATTGGAATTTTAAGTCGTTAGGAGGATGATACCGAGCATTCCGTGTTCCCCCAACGACAACGAGTTTCTCCGACTTTTTCGTATCTCGCGAAGCGTCACGGGCAGCGTAAGAAACGGTACTCTCGCTTGAATTTTAAATCGTAGAATTTAAAGCGACCGCCCCGGCATCGACCGGTTTTTCTGCGTCGCGTTCCTCGCGGCTTGTTTCCCACTCCCCTCGAACCCGTTCGAATTCGAATTTTTCCACGACGCGACATTCCACGAAATATCTCGATAAAGCGAAGCATCACATTTAAACTAGACATTTATTCAAAGAACATCACTGTGTGCGTCGAACTATTTTCGACTATCTCGTAATCGATGCGTAGTAGAATCGCACAAATTTCCTCGCACTCACAAAGCAGCACGATTCCATGTAAATCGAATTTCACGAGTCTCGAGTACGGAATCACACTCGCGCGCACCAGACGATCTCGCGAGGCAATCGAAAACCGGCCGAGCAAGGGAGCCTGTTCCCCGACTACCGAGCAACGACTTACATCTCTCGTTTCACCTCGCGTTCTACCTCGGTCCGTTTTTCCTACTACACGCGAATAGATGGAAGCACGCGCGCGCGCGTGCACGCAGCCAAGCTAGCAGGCGAGAGGCAGACAGGCACGCGAGCACGCACGCACTGGACGATTACTTGGGCCACGCGCACCGACCCTCTCTCGATGGTGTAGCACACGACGACTAGTAAGGCAGGAAAACAGAAAAACGCTGTCGGCCGGTGTGTAAGCCGCGAAAGAAGGTCGCCGTTCGTTCACTCGGAAGCCTTGCCGGCGTTCTCGGAGCGCCGTCGCGCGAGTAACCGGCGGGAGGACGCTGCTCGACGCCGGCACTTCCTCGCTACTAGCATCCCCGGCGTCTCTCTCGACGCTACACTCGACGGAAACGCCGCGCCGGCTCGACCTCGCCGAAAGACGCGCGACTACTGTCTGAATGTGGGGCAAGGCTGACCCACGCACACGCACACGCACACGTCGCCGTGTGGGCCGTGGCAAGCACGGCTCTCGTTACTGCCGGCTGGCACAACGTGTACCTTCGCTACTAACCTACCTCCCTCCTCCCGCTTCTCTCCCTCCCGCGCCTCTCAACGAACCTCCATCGCATTTACCCTTCTCCGCAACACCCCTCCATCGCCACGAGGATATATCTGCTCCAGTAGCCCCCTCTGTCCAACCGCGGCAACGACGATCAACCTCTCGAACCACCACCCTTCCGAGTCTACGTACATTGCGCATGCCGCAGTGCCGTACCGAATCAGAACTACCCTGTGCACCCTCATCGAGCGGAATTCCATCGGTCGATTTTTTTCCCCCTTTCGTTTTCTCTTTCTCTCGTATCGAGGGCGCCTCTGCACACAACGCTTATCGGTCGATCCTTCGTCTTTCGTGGTCTCTGTATTTTTACCCCTTTTCTAATTATCCCAGCCATTGTCAGATGTCGTAAGTGTATCATAGGTGAAATTATGCGTTAAGTATTGTTATTCGTGTATTTTTGGCGCGTTCGTTTGGGTGACATTTTTTCCTCTGATCAATCGATTCGACTTGCTCTTAACAACGTAAATGTATGCGATACGATTTGGATTTAAAAAATTGGTAAACGCGTGGACGTTGTTTCGTGTCTGGGTTAGATCGTTACATGGGTGTTTTCAGGTACGAGCAATGGGCGAAGATAGCGTTGCTGCGAGTTCAACGAACTCGCTGGGTTGGGTGGCAGTTTGACAAGAATGAATTTCTTCTTGTCAAGTTTTACGCCTAGGAATCATTGAATCAAACGCAGTACTGGGCAATTTAAATTGCACCATGATTACGGCACGATTGCAACTTCCACGCGTCTTTTATGCTCGACGACTAATTTCTGTTGCAGTATAAATTAATAGAGTTGCTACTCAGTTATTAAAATGTTATGATTACAGACTTTCTCCTGGCGTTATCGATGGACGTATTTTATAGTTACTCATTCAAGACGAGATAAGTAATTAAAGGAGGAGGGAGGCAAGGAGTGTATTGTTTTATTCTTATTTCATACGTGTTGTATTGCGAGCAAAGTAAAATCTACTTTGTACTAATTAATAAGAAGCTCTTCTCTTTTAAAATCGAATGTTGACGTTCCTACCTGATCAACCATTCAAAATGTCTCTTTCCTTTGAAAAACATCGATCTAATTTTTGATCGATCGAAATTGATCTAACTTTGACAATAGCACGAGAGCTCAACATTATTCGTTGATAGTAACGTTTGTCTTCATACGTGAAAAAGTATTTTGGGAATCTATGAATTTTATTAACCTTAATTTCTTCTACCTTAAAGAGCCAAACTTTGTGACATTTGATGCGCGATCGAATTTTTACGAATCGATAATAATACGATAAAAATCTTTCGATGACTCAAACGAAATCAATTTTAAATTTCGTTTAATGCATCTGTACAATTCTTCCGTATGGTATCGTTATTTCTTTCCTCTTCCGCGTATCACATGTACAATTTATTTTCCTATTTCCACTGAAATTGCGAACCAGGCCACAAATTTTTATTCCTTCGTTTCTTCATACACATACACGAAGTGTGCACATACACCTCCCTTTGCATACAACTACAAACTTTACTTTACATTATTCTCAAATGACCAACCTTTGGAATTAATTTAAGCGCTGTAAAAGAATTTATTGCTCCTGTACATTGTACAGTGTACGGTACACGTTTTCTTCTTTCTCCTCTTTCGTTTATCAGATATGCTCGATTACTTAATAACCGTCATCGTAAAATAAATAAAACAAAGAAAAGCCGCGTATCGCATAATATTTCCAAGTGGTCGACACTTTATTAATCCCACTCATAAGTAGTTCGAAGAACTTGTTAGGATATTTTTAGAAGGCACGCTTTCCTCGCGTGTTGTCCAATGGGAACGTGTGAGTGGATTACGACGCTGCGTGCGTTTATGCAGATGCAGCGAAGAATTTTATTAAAACTCTTTAAGACCTCCTTTATACACAGTAGATACACTGCTCGTTCCTCTTGTCGTTTATGCGGATATAGGATCTTTGCATCGAGGTAGGAACTCTCAATGTAAGAACTCGAACATTAAAAACAAATCACTCGAGGACAAAGAAACAGACGAATAAAAGAAAATGGTAATATTTATTGGAAAATGAGAAAACAAATAAAACGTAATTATCATATCGTATATGAGATACTAGTAGTATAGTAGAGAAACAAATTTGTCATTTCCTAGCAGTAGGTTAGCTGTACAGTTTTTGTCTTTTGAATTAACTGCTTCGTGTGAGCTACGTATATAGTTTTTTTTTATTTAGTCAACATAAGATATTTTATGTTATTGAAGTTCCTCTAATGTTCTTTGCAATGATGTTTATTCGTAAGCTTGAATGACAAGTTATCGCTTCATTATTATATCTTGCTTCCATTATTAATGCATTACCCTAAATCGTTTTAAATAGGAATTTAATGATATAACCATACAATTCTGACATCCCGTTTCTTTTCTAAAAATCTATACCTATACAAAGTAATTTATTTTCTTTTCTTTTCTTAAATGTATTTTCTTACGCATTATTTCATCAATAAATCAGATTTTATGATTATATCATTAAGTAAAGTGAACTTACAGCGTGCACCACTGTATTAATTGATTACTGCTTTTGTAACTGCCTTGATAGTTTATAGATAGAAACCAAATTTCCAATTCGCAATAACGTTTCACGTATCACCTATACATGTAATAAATGTATTAGATCCAAACTAATGGGAGAATTCGCATATTACAAGTTCAAATTACGACTCTATACTGATTATATCAATTATTCTGATTCCACTTGTGTAGACAAGAGCAGAGCATACATAAGAGCAAATAAGCTGTTAACGTTATTCCCAACTACCCTAATTTATTACTTCCTGCGTGTATTTAAAATATCTACGAAGTGCTTCGTAAAAGCCACGCAAACTTTACCTCCAACTCGGAAAAGTTTTATGAAACTTAAAAAAGTAAGAAAAAGAATGCTCCGACCGATCGTATGCAGATGTTTCATTACGCGTAACACCGTTACGTCGCATCGACAGCACGCTCGTTCGCAGAAAGCGTAACGAGGCAAAAGAAACACGCACGACCGCTTAAAAATCTACTTCACCTAATCGAAACGAGTTCGTTGCGTGCAATGGCGCATGCGTGGCCAAACACTTATCCGAAGGCCAGGATCTGGCCGATTCCTGGTATCGTGTCGGTAAACGATAAAAGATCGTGGAAAAGCTCGCGCTTTTGTCCGGCGCGACAAAACGCGCGACCGCGTACACGAACTGTGTCACGTTCAACAGTTTACCCTACATTCAACAGTGTTCCGTGAGCAGCAGGGATGCTTTGAAACGCACCACCCTCGAGGACAATGACTAGCGTCGCGAAAGAATTTCAACAGACACGGAAGAATCGACCAAGAAAGAGTTTTTAGAAAAGCCAACCAGGAAGATCGAGCGAAAGGCATATTCGAAGCAATCGAGAAACACAGACCCAAGATTTCAATGGTACATAGAGTGGTTCAGGAAGCAGATGGCAACGTTTTGGTGGTTTGTCGCGTTCGCGGTGGCAACAGCTGGTGTAAATGACAGTCTGGAAGTCTTTCTTTTCTGCTGTCCCGTGTTTTGGACACGTGACAGGAAAAAAGATTGGGTTTTAGATGTACGAGGTATACTTACACATGGTGAAACGATTGCACGTTTCTACCTGAGATATCTCATCCGCATATGTTAATTATTATGGACTTGAATCGTTGGAAATATATCTGAATAAAAAAAAAGTCCGTAAAAATAGCTTGCTAACCTGAAACATTTTCCTCTGCCGTTACTATCTCTGCTTCTTTCGCTCGAACCATATAAACTGGTAAGACATTCGATGTTTACTATGCAAATGATAAGCCTTTGACACGAATCTCCCTTTATGCCAGCAGAACCAAAGCCTAGCCTCGAAAGTTACCTACTTCGGAAACACCCAGTAGACAAACTAAGAAGCACACCCGAGAATTGCGCGTGGTTCGGTGTCAGAGTCGTCGCGAAAATGGAACCGCGTCTCGAGCAACGAGACCCAGCTAACTCAAAGCTCTTCTCGTCCCTCGACAGCTTCGCTCCGCCTTCTGCCTTGCCAACCTCCTATCCTCAGACTTTCTTCGGTTCGCCAAGGTATTCTCCAGAGAAATTATATTGCGACCCAAAGCACGGTCGGTGGATGGCGCGGCGAGAGAGCCGGAAAGTGCGATAATTCGCCGCAACGCACGCGGTGTATTCAACCAGTGGCGGTAATATACCCGAGCTGGATGTTGACCTATAGGGTGACGCAGGATAAAGTCGCGAAGCAACTCGATGACCGATTTTGCTGCAAGCTAAGCCACGTTCCGCGGGTAGTTCACTGTGTGTTTGATGATGAGGTGTCAGACACTATAGACGGGGCGAAGATGAGGGACGCGACCTAAAATACGTTCAGCGAGAGGAAGAACGCTCCGAGAGGGTCGATGCTACGTAGAATGAGCGACGAAACGGAAGATACAAGGGAAACGGGCGGGTTAAAGGGAACGCGGCGAAGAAGGGAAAGGAGAGGAGAGCAGCATGCGGTAGCAGCCACCACGTCGTATACCAACGCCACTCCATATTGATTTTCCGGAAGGGGGGAGAATAGCGGTGAAGAGTACGAGCGACAGAGACGAAAAACGGGGATGTAAGATGGGAAGTTGGAGGAAGAGAGGGATATAAATGAAGAAGGAGAGAAAGTGAAACGGAACTGGAGCTGTAGCTGGAGGAAAGAGGTAGAGAGAAAGAAAGAGAGAAGCATGAACCGACAGGGTGGGATTAGCCGCTTCCTCGTTGTTGGCACAAGTAACCTCTGAATTTATGTTCGAAGATGGCGGTCTATGTGCCGGTCGGTGTAAATATTTCCGCGAAATAAACGAATGATAATGAAAAGATGATAATTAACAATGGTCGGACTATCGACTGGACGCTAGTTGAACGTCGTGTGCTGTGATTGTACTTAATATGGTGAACGTAGTATAACCAGCATGTGTATAATTCACGATCGACGGAATCGTTTTGTAAATTACATTAATGAAACGTTGGTTGAATGTGTTTCTGTATTATTTCGTGTATAAGTGATAAAGTACACTTTGCATGATATTATTTGAGTGTAGTAATAAGTTGTACTAATTAGGACAATGAAATTCAGAATTACGTTTAGTCGCTTGTAACCGTTACAATGTCGATGCAATTAAACTTCCAAAATTAATATTAGGATTAATTTTCTAAATGTTTCAACCACGGCGAAACACAAATATATTATACGATTCTTCGTCGGTATACAGCAGATAAAATAATATATAATATAAATTTCATAGAATAAATATGAAAACGTTTCTTTACAGACGTATATCTGTGTTTCGACGATTTAAGGATAGTGCTCAGATCAAGTACGTAATACGATGCTTCCGTGCCGTGAGTTCGTACGGCACTGAACAAGGAATCGTTCATCACGCATAAAGTAGAGTTAGTTCGTATTTAGTCAGACGACTTCGTATCCGTCCGTTTCCACTCGTCAACATTCGCGACGCGCCGTGTGAACTCGGTTGACGCTGCGCGTTAGCACAAACCGCGCGATTATTCATCTTGCGACGGAATATAATCAGCGTCGTCTGCTCAAAACTTTTTACTTTCGCTATTAAATAATCACTGGCAGCACGCCGGCTGTGGCGATACGAGGAATGGATTTCGTTTGACGCGAATGATCATTTCGTGCCGCGCAAATTACACGTAGGTATGGTGGAATTTAATTAAATTTCTCGTTTGCTGGAACTTTCGCGGAAGCATCGTTTCACCTTATCGTGGAAAAATAAGCTCGTATCAGCTTCCATAGGAAATATTTTACGAAACAATTGCTCTTTGACTGTTCACTCGTTAGTCTTCTCACAGATATTCGTTTAGCTATTGCAGAAGGCAATAGTAGAATGATCTTTTACACAATTCTTTTCGTTAAAGGGAAGAATCTAATTTCCAGGTGTCCACGTATTAAATGGATTTGTGCTTTAATTAATTTGCACCAGAAAGTGACAGTAGAGATTTTACTCTAATTAGGGGAAACCGTATGCAGCGATTAAACGGTAATTTATACTTGGAGTTTATTCCACTGATCAAGGATAACTTGGGGCGGAAAGGATTAATTTATACTTAGTATAATTTGCTTTTAAAGAAGGACACGATCACGTCGACTAAAAACTTCGATAACAGCAGTGAAATTTCATGAATTTTTATTTGTAATGAATTTTAGAATAAATGAAATTAAAGAATCAAGATAATCTTATACCATCTAGATAAAGAAATTTACGCTTAGGGAATGAAATCACCCCCAACAATATTACACCCGTAATGTTATGCTGAAAAGTTTTAGCTGAGAAAAAGTTTTTTCTGCATTTCTTTTTTCCTTTTGCGCCTTTGCGAAAACTTTTCATCAAAATGATTATTCTCGCTAAAAGTAAGATTTAAAACTTTAATGAAGGTACAAGTGTCTCTAAGAAGATATTTAATAATGCTAATGAACTAGACTACCAAGTTTTTTTAACTTAACGCTACGTTTCACATTATTATTGAATACAAAAATTTTGTAGCGTATACCTTTACCTGCTTTCCATTTAAGCTGATTGCTAGAATACGGATATGTATGCAATTTCATTTTTTTTTTTAATTTAACAAAGGAAATAGAACGTATACAGAGATTTATTTCACACACCGAATATTATAGCGAGTATTATCTAAATTTCCTATAAATGAATAAAAATCCGCAATCACAAAATCAATTAAACCCTTTTACATCTTTTATTAATAAATTTTGTAACAACTATCGCATATGCCCCCTACGTTCGATATTTCGTTTAATTCACCCACCACAATAAAACTCCTATCTCCATATTATATTTATACTTATATTTACCATAACTACAGCGAGTAAAGATGCAAAAATTCACTAGTCAGTTCAAACAGAAACGAACTTTATTATTATTCGAAAGTTTAATCTCGAATCGAATTGCCCGGGAAGAGAAGTGTTTAAAAGTCAGAACTTTCTGCTAGCATTGTTCGTGTGTGTCCAAGAGACTGCAACGTGATAAGACTTGCGAAATAATACGGACTGTAGGATAGAACTTGAAGGAAGTTGCACGTTATGGGGACCAATCGTGAAAGGTGACACGAGCAGCAAACAGCCACGTTCGCTTTTATTATACAGCACAAAGTTTTCGTTCGCGAGCACAAATCGCCGCGTGAAAATAAATCAAGCTTGACAAACTCGAGCTTGTTAGTGTTCCGTCACGACTTTCTTCTTTCAGCGAGGCACGATGGTCTTTCCGTGTGACTTGGCCAAAACACGTGATGTTTGCATCAAACTTACCTACCCGCGATGCACCGTGAAATTTTTGTCTTCGCCATATACAATTTACGTAATTTCTGCTTCAGTCCTTTCGCTTTTTTTTCCTAGAAACTTGCACAATTATCTCGTGCTGTGTAGTCTAACAAATGAGAGTTGAAATTGGATAATGCGAAACAAAATTGATATAAATTTGACGCATCGTCTCCTCCTTATTTTTATTTCTTCTTTTTCTTTCTTTTTTAATTTACGATCGTGAATCACAGAAAACGTGGAACATTTTAGAGGAAAACTTGATGTATTCGAAAATTTGGCATTTGATTTATAGAGAATTATTTTTATGGCGATATCATAAAAGAAATTATTACGTTAGTCTTAAATCAAACAATTCTTGCAGAACGCAGCAGAATATGACGGGTTAACGTTATGAGAATATAATGCGCTAAAGAGGTTGAGCGTAAAGGAAGACGGGAAGTCGTTACTGTCAGACGCGCGGTGCACTCAATAAGACAGAACTTACGCTTCTCTGCAGTTTCTTATATCACACGCAATTTACTCGATTCAATAGAAATTTTATGAGCACGTAACAATTGGATAGCAATCGCATTTACAAGGTTAGATCTTCGTTTATCCGTTCAGAAAGAAAACTGTAGATTTTTGCATATTAGAAACGAAGGTCCTTTCAAGCCCGAAATGTGAAGAGAATTAGCATATTACGAAATCATAGAGAAAATTCGATACTTTTCGCGACAGAATTAACGGAACATCATGTAGAAACTACGATATCTATTTACGCAAAACTTTTTACGAATACCGGCGCAATAACGCGGATTTACTTAAAAACATCGAGCCAAAATGTTGTACATAACACGAAAGAGCAAAGGTAAGATCAAATTGAAAAGTTTCATCAGGAAGTTGCACGGTTTTGCCGGGGATTTTCGCAACTTTCCAAGTCTGCGAAGTTTCCGTCTGAAACACTGTCGATATTGATAAGAAGATACGTTGTACTTTATATTTACTGTCTGTGGCTTACGCTATCGGTTCTCATACCACCTATCGACATTGTATCCTTAAATTTTCTATTGTTTCTCTTCACGTTACAATAGAGTACACTAAGTTTACTACGCTGAACAACTGTTATTTCTGCGGATTTTTATATTTCAAGCTTTGGTATGCTACGATCGAAGTTTTTGCGCAAAACCAAAGGAATTTCAGTTGATTAATTGGTTAATTAACCATTGTTGGAATATTTATTGGAGTTGTTAATTGATATTGGTTGAAACTTTTAGCACTTTTGGGACTGACGAGACAATAAACTTGAAAGGTATTTTGTAAACAAACTACACGATTATTGTAATCTTCCTGAGTTACAATTTGTGTATTATCCTTTGCAGTTTTGCTGACATCTAAAGACATAGAATAAAGACTTATTATTGTGTTCATTATTGAAAGAAAAATCTGTCTCAGAAGGATCAATCACTATATTCTGCTCGATAAAAATTGAAGTACCAGAGAAGTTACTACAAAGACAAATAAAGCAATACATATGTGGATACTTTCGTTAAGATCTCAGTTAAGAATCCCATAACAACGCTATATACCATAAACTTGTATCTTAGTCAACTTTATATTGATTTATACTCGTTACACTTATTATTTAGTTAACATATCCATGTTGGCGAATGAAATGTATTCTATATAATTCGATATTTCACGAATAGCGTAGGAGACAAGACAATATTCTCAAGCAACATCTATGAATTTCCATCTCTTATCGAAAGATCAGTTCAACAAGCCAAAGTGAAAAGGATAGGTAAATAAGCGAAGAGAAAGAAGGACAGGACGAACAAGTCGTTGCAACTTAATTTGCTACGAAGAGAAAAAATCACGAGGAAAAATATTTCAATCTCCTTAGTACTTCGAATCGAGCACCCTTTGAATAAGAAATTCAATTTGTTCTGTATTCTTTCGAAATGAATGTAATTTCACGGCGTATCGCTATGTCCCGGTTAAAGTAAACACTTGTGCAATATGCAGGTGAGTCGACGTAGCTAACATAGAACGACACGCAACGTGCTATTTCATTATTGTTCCTACACTGTTTCATAGAATATCGCGGCATGATCCGTTCCTCGAGTAAACATGCTTTTCCTTCGCGGAATGATGGCTTCTTCATCGTAAACGGTTGGATAGTTTGTCGTCAAACGACTTTATTCCATGAAATATGAGTAGCCGAAGTTCGCTAGGTTTCGCACGGAAGATTCAATGTATACATGCACATTCAATTATCCAACTAATTATCAAACCGCTGTACTACTTTTTGTGTAACGTGTTCTTATGTCTTGTGAAACAACAACACAGAGAACCAAGGTTATTAGCGTGCTTTCGATATGTAAAGGGGAAAAAACATTTTCGAGAGATGTAACCGTTTTTTTTTTGATGCTGTACTCTAACAAACATACCATTAGGGATTATGGTTTCAACAGGAACGAAGACGAATCCACAACAAGAACGCCTGATGTGGTGTTCGAAACATGTGAAGCGGAAACGGATATGGAAAGACACGAGATATTATTTGCTGAGACCGTAACCATTTGCATTG
The DNA here is from genome assembly GCF_024542735.1 of Bombus huntii. Classification (NCBI taxonomy): domain Eukaryota; kingdom Metazoa; phylum Arthropoda; class Insecta; order Hymenoptera; family Apidae; genus Bombus; species Bombus huntii. The sequence goes on from NC_066239.1 coordinate 17,976,072, forward strand.
CGTATACTATCTTTCAAAATAAAGAGGAAATACAGTTAAAGATATATGTTTTCGTATTTTTATAAAACAAATAGGACTACTTATAATCATTAAAAAAATAGTTCACTTTTTTAGTGTTTTTCACAATCTTATTCAACAGCGAAAAGCTTAAGAACGTGAAGTAAAAATCACGAAATTATGGGAAAAAGGTACGTGCCAATTAGGATCCGCGTAGTATGCAAAGAACGTGTTAAATTACCAAATGAAGCAATTACTTGTGATTTTACGTTCTTTTGCTCTACTAACACGAAGAACTAATTGGGTAATATTTTGTGATTATTCTCTAATGCGTCAAGGAACCGTCGATTTAGAGAAAATATTTCTATAAAATATTTCTCCAAAAAAAACATATACGACACGTATCTTTCCCATCGACAATTATTCGTACAAACATAATGTTCACCTTAAGAACTGTAAACATGTTCTCTCTAATGTCTTCAAAATAATTAAATATAAAGAAGCAATATAAACGCGAATAATTGAAAACGATAGAACTATTAAACAGTCGTTTCAGCGTCGAACGTCGTCATTCCTTATCCGTGTTTGGAACACTTACGGAAATAAGTGGACGATAATTTCTTTGTCGACGCACCGGCATCATCTATTATATTACAGGCTGGACGCGAGGACAATAAATCGAATGACGTATTGGTCGCCTTCTTCATCAGCATCTTCTACGTCATCTATTATGTGGAACGTCCGTTCTATTGAGCAACGCGACGGGATAATGCGTTTTGAATTAATCGCTGAAAGAAAATGCCCAGCGGGCTTGAGCGCGAAGGAAATAGGAGGGATGCTTTGCCGCCTCGATTTATTCTTACGCAGTCTCCCTCGTTCAATGGCCATTCGTCAATTACGCCCTCCTTCGTAATAGGAATCAATAGGTCGAGACGAATCCAAGGACCAAGGGTCATTTTTCCGACGTTACAGGCTGTATGTTTCTTCTTAACGGGCAATAAGGAAAATATCGCTACACTTTACAAGATATGCCACGTACGGTATTTTCTCGACCTGCACTGGTGATGAATTAACGAGTATTATGTGTGTAATGTGCTAAGGTATATGTACGTACATAGAATCGAGGAAACGTGCTAAAATGTAAGATACGAGCCGCTTATTTATCAAATCGGTTAACTTGACAAAACAAAGCGGATAGAAAATAAAATGCCACTTCCGCGATGCTCAATTGCGCGTAACTAACATTTACAGGTTTTATTTATGGTATAACACCTATCTTTTTATCGGTAAACTAGAAAATACGCAAAATGTGAATTCCAAAGTATTCAAAAATACTTATGCCAATATTTCGCACGCGCATCTTGCGGGAGTAATTAGTGTGTATAAAAGTTGATGTGATAGCTATAATTAAAATATAAAACGTTTTGACATTCAGACTGTAAAAACTTTAGATGAGATATGGACCCCTTCCCTCTAGTTTCTTTCTTTTTTATCTTTTTTCGTTTATACCTTTCTTCTCAGCTTATTTCTTTGCTTTGTATATCCGCTTTTCTCTTGCTATGTCTCTTTTTCGTATTCTTCTTGCTGTATATTTGCTCTGCCAATTTTGAATAATTCGAAAGCGCGTTCGAAGCTTTGGATCAGATTAAATTTTCTTCGTATACGAACTATATCCGTCGTTTGTTCGTATCGAAGATTATGCTTCGCATACTAATCCTCGATAAATTGAGAAACCGAGTAACAAAACTCTCGCTTTTTTCTCTCGTAAATTTGTCCCCTTATAAAACGATTTTACCATTTATGAGTAATGACATGATTGCACATACGAATCGGTCGCATGTTAGTAACGTGGACCAGTTTACTCGATGTATCAGGCAATGCTCGTTAAGCAATTCACGAGCTGCACATGCGTGGCAACGTGGATCGTTACCAAAATTAAAGGACTGACCTGTACTTGGTGCAACGACATTTTTCATCATTAGAAGCAACTTATCGGCGAAAGAAGAGTCGTTTATCAAGAAATCATCACGCGAATTAATTAGGTTCTAGATTTCTTGCAGTTTTATACCACACACGTTACGAACTTCTTTTAGTATAGTTCGACGTGAAACCTCTACCTCATTTTTGTCTGTAATAACAGTAGAAGGCAAAAAATTAATTACCGTTATGTCAGAACACAAATTTTTATTTTACTTCTTATTCCTAGAATTATAAGTCTGCGTTGATGGTCTTCAGTTTATTTAGAACCACGATAGGAATAAGAGTATTTTAAATGCTTGTGAAAAAGAAATTCGATCAATCGTTGGTCCACAATTTTTTCTTTCATCTGATTGGTATGTACGATATTTTTGATTCGTTAGTAAGGAAACATAATTTTGATTATGGAATTTGAGAGATCCGGTGCGCGTTTTATTAACGCTTCATGCATTTTTTTTTTTTTTTTATATATATATTTGAATCGAAACCTTTGCTATTTGTTCGTACAACTTGATACGACCAGGCAAAGAAAAAGAGTACGATATCTGCATTTACTGTGTGGTTAGCAATGACGAAAGAAGAATGAATTACATAGGTTAGTGTGTCATTATTTTCAAAGCCGATGTCGTTTTAACTCGCTCTACCATGAGCAAACAAATGTTCGCTACGTGCGCAACATTCTAAGCACCTGGTATTTTTCAAAGAAGAAAGAAATTTCTGATGGACGAAATTCGTTTCTCTGCAAATATACTGGCTTAGGAAAAAACTTAATCGAAAGAAATTGTCCAAATATTACAAGTAGACTGGAAACGTTTATGCATTTGTGGAAAATTTAGAGATGTAAAATTAATGTATAAAGAATGTATAAAGTATAGTTATAATATGCACTGTACGAAACAAATCTCTAATTAGATTTTCTTCCTCTAATTATATCCATAAAAATATGATCCACAGTTTAATTGTAAGTTATATTTCATACTTTGCGACCACATTATGTATGTAATACATGCTATACTTGCTGTTTGTATTACATATTTTTTATGGCAATAAATTTCACTTCTGTCCCTTGGCGCATCCCTGTTAGAATTTAAGAATGGAAAAAAGTAAAATAAAGTTTATAGTAGTTGAAGATAAAATATGAAGTTAAAGCTACACGGTAATGTGACATTTAAACACAAATTAATGATTCCCAGATAACTTTAAAAATAACTGTGTAAATAAAATAACTGTGAAATAAGAAGTTTGTTTATCTCACAATGTTTATTACGCTCGATGTAATACCTTCTTTCTTGTAAAAACTCCATATACTTTTTCTTACTCGTTATTTCATCGTTACGTCGTAATTATAACGTCTGATACAAAAAGGCTAATTAATTCTTGGAATAATATTGACTTCTGAAAAGTGTGAATGGAATAACTAAGATTTCTTATCTGTCTCTTTTTGGCTCGTTCGTTGAACCAGGCGAAGATACGATCGAAACACGAGCGAAACAGTATCGTGTCCCTCGTGTTTCTCGCGATCGATTAGACGACACAGACTTGGTGCTTCTTTTTAGCGCAAAATTTGACACAAATTCCCGCTACGTGTCCCACACTGCTGTAATTCGATATTATCCAGGTAATTATGAACCATGGTCGTACCAATTAAAAAACTGTGTCACATTACCGGGATTACACTGTAATTAGACGCAAACCTGCGCGACGTCACAAAGGGAAACAGTGGCAAATAAAGGTGGAACTGAAAGCAATCTTACATCGCGGTTTATCTCGACTTCTGATATTAATTACCAAGAGATATAGAGTCATTGATATAAAATAAATAAACGTAATATCGCGTGCGTTGTTATTATTATTAGCCAATCGACGGCCTGTGTGAAATAATCACATTGCGCGATGTAAACACGCTTAAATATGATATACAGGGTGGTTGGTAACTGGTGGTACAAGCGGGAAGGGGGTGATTCTACGCGAAAAAAGAAGTCGAAAATATAGAATAAAAATTTAAAAATTTAAAAATTTGAAAATTTGAAAATTTAAAAATTTAAAAATTTGAAAATTTAAAAATTTAAAAATTTGAAAATTTAAAAATTTAAAAATTTGAAAATTTAAAAATTTAAAAATTTAAAAAATTAAAAAAATAACGTTAATCGAGACAACGATCTATAGTGAGATCCGTTATAACGAGACGTGATAAAGTGCACGTGTACCGAGCGAAAATTCAAAGTCGACTTTCTCGAAAGCAAAGCCTCAAACGAAAAATTTCTATTCTATATTTTCGACTTCTTTTTTCGCGTAGAATCACCCCCTTTCCGCTTGTACCACCAGTTACCAACCACCCTCTATAAGTATTTCAGAAAATATGTTCTTAATTTTAAATAAACAGTGTAGAAAAAGAGTAATCAAAGTTCCTTGATTCTTATATACAAAAACATTAAGACATTTGCATAAAAATAATAAAGAGAGCCTCGTCCGTAATATTACTCGCCCGTATACTATATACCATAAGGTACGAAATTTACTTTACCTATATAATTTTATGATACTAATTTTCTAAACTATGTTATTCCATAAATAATACCAACATTATAAAGAACGAAATACGAGAATTTGGAATAGAAAAAGAAAATACGTATGTTTGTAACTATTTGTATTTCGTAAACTATATACATATTTTATCTCGTGTTACTTATGCAGAAGAGTTTGAATAACTTATTAGATAACCTAATAATATTAACGTATGTTATGGAAATTTCATCTCTGATGGAAAACGCGTAATGTAACAGAAATTCTGTTTAACGGAGATAAAGTTGGATTAATTAAAATTATAACAGGGTACCAGGCTCTCCTGTCAGCCATATGTGTATATTCATTTCAAATACTTAATTAAGAACCGTGATGAGCATTCCGTCAGTCGTATTTTAAATTTCGAATTAACGCTACATTTCGGAACATCAAATTCGTAAATATATGTATTTTCTTGTCAAGTTTTGTACACTGCCATAAATAATATTTAAAATATACAATTCCAACCTTTGCTATAAATAATATTTAATAATTATATTAAACACGGATTTATTCGTCAACACCATTGTTTTATCGATCATCTTAAAGCCATGGTCAAAAACTCGCAGGAAATATATCCAGAGGAAGCTACGTGTTCTACTACATAAATCATCCGATTAAAGTTTCACGAAGGCCTGTTTCGAAGTTCGTCGACTCCAGCAACGAGGATTCACGCGATACAACGAATTCGCTATTTTCACGCGATACAGGGCAAAAGGTGCATTCCTGTGTGAACAGATAAAACATCAAGATTTTGGCTTAGTATAAACAAAAATTTGCCAGTTCCTTTCCAAACTCTTTCTGCTTATCAGTAAAAACTTATCCCGCTCTCTCTCTACTTATCAGAAAGAACGACTTCAGTCCCATAACGGTGCTTCAGAAAACTGTTTTCATTAAATTCCAATAAAATTTGAACTCATAATACCTCGGTCAATTACGATGATCTTCCAGTACGATAAGAGAGATAACGATAGACGCGTTTCAATTGTATGATCGTATACTGAAAGTATATTGTATAGTGAGAGTTTCGACATATCGCTATATAGATTAGGTTTATTGTAAAAATTAGATCAAACCATTCTTAGTAATAATTTATTACCTCTAATTTTAAAGATAAAGGTAAGTAAAAAGAATATGTACATGATACGCCTTTTCTATCATTCCTGTATCAGTCGCTGGTAGTACATTTTACATCTTTTACGTTACGACGATATCTAACCCATTAAGGACGAGCAATAATTTTTATCGCGTAATATCGTAATATCAAAAGCACCAATTTCTTTGAATTTTATAAAATCCTAGAATTTAGACAAAAAAGAAAAAAAGTGAAGATATTAGGCGTGCAAAAATTCCGTAACGTTCTCTTTTATAATCATAATGCAAAGAAACAGAATTCGAAGCTGCAGATTCATCGAACAGGTACAAATAAAATATTACGTTAATAAAACATGGACCATATTACCATCTTTTCTCTCCTCTTTATCTTGTTCTTCCTTGGCTTTAAATAATACAGACGTAATCTTGTCATCAGCATGAAATAACACACAAACCCTTAGACATCCGCGGAATGATAAACCATCATCTATCCGATCCATCTTCTTGATTCAACTAATTCACTTCTTGCGACAGTTTCCTCCAACTCGTTCCCTTCCAGATTAATCTATTTGGTCGATGTTAGTGTACAAATGCGTGAAGCATTAACTGGCAGTGGCTGTATCCCTCTAGGAAAATGCGTCGTACTATCAACGTGGACGTAACGAGAAGATCAGATAAGGGATTAGACGAGCACAGGATTAAACTGGTTTCTAACAAGTGACAAAAGTCCGGCAAGTCGGAAACTTTCGGTAATAATTAAAGCGCGATATGCCTGTACAGCGTGGCGTATAACTGGCAGTAGTTAAAGTCGAGGTTTCGAGAGACAGCCGCAACAATGCGGTCGTGTTACGCTGAAACTGTACCGAGAAAAGTGATTTATAGAGATAGCGAAAGACACGTTTGGCTGATGTCGTCGTTCGCTGTGGTTAACTGAACCTCGTGGTGTCATCGTATTCTCGCCAATGGAAAGGGAACTGCGGGCAAATGTTACGCGAATCGTAATTATTCAGGGACGCTTAAAAGGAATTGTGTGAAAGGGATTAAATAGCGGAAATTTTGATATTCATCCTTTTGTACCTCGAACTATCTGCTTCGAACGAAAATGTGCAAGGGAAAATTATAATCTTTTGATTCTATTGCGACTTGGATTAATATGGATTATGTTTGTTGGTTTTTCTATTAATATTGTAGGAGTTTGACTTTTTAAATTTGTCGTGTATCATACTTTTCATATTTTAACTTTGTCTTACATATTATATAAACGCAAGAACGTAGGTTATATTAATGCAGAAGTTGACACGTGGAACAGAAAACGTAGATATATCTTTTTCAGGGAAAATCTTCTATCGAACGTAAATTTCAAATTTTCTAAAAGCTTTTTCAACTACGAGAATCGATTTGATCTTATTGTGTCAGACTAAAGAATCATATAGTACATATCGATTTTAGAATAACAGATATACGTAACACATTATACCTGTAAATGTAAATCTAAGCAAATTTTCGATATTTGACACGCACGAAAGATTTCAGTATGCTCGACAATTTACGCAGAGACAGTCGATCGAACCACGGAAATAACATCGTGGCAGACATATCGACAGAAGTTGGTTCACGCGCATAAATTTGTGACTAATACATATCGAAGGAAAATAGAATGCGCAGGAGATTGTACTTCCTGTATGCATAATATGCATCGAACTGAACGTTCAATCCGCTTGGTTCTACCTATACTGGTTTCAGTTGCATTTACAACGATATCCGCGTAATATCGCATATCCGTGAGCCATGGCGGAGCGAAAAAATTCGAAATAGATACCGCCTTGTATATCTAAAATACCGTATCCGATGAATGAGAGATTTCGAGACTACGAACGAAAGAAATCGTGTAATAAAAAGAAAAGAAACTAGTAGCGTATGTGGAATCGATGCAAAGAGGAGAATAAATATTTCGTTCGTATTTCACTCGATGTCTTGTATCGTTGCACATTGGCAATCTTACCAGTTTTTTATTTTTGTACACTATGAAAATTTAATGAGACAATTTTCTCACATCGTGTATTCATTATGGCAACGGAAACATATCTGTAAAAAAGACGCCGAGTTCATGACGTCGCAACTTGTTTGTTCGTAAAAAGGGTCGACACCTAAGAAGAAGCTCAGTTTGGACAGGACAAGATCTACAGTTTCGATTGCTCCCAAATACAGAAAATACATTTTGAGCTTGGCAAGTTTCCATAGAGCTGTACATTTTTTACGCGAATGGAAGAAGACAACGAGGGATTCCAATGAGCAAGGAAAAGGTAAAAGAGGATAGTCGATTTATTTCGGAGACCACGTTCGAAAGGTGCAAAACAGCTTAAAAGCAGATGAAAATTGCGAGGAACTAGAAACGGTATCCCAGAAACAAGGAACTAAACTATAGAGACTAGTCTCTATAAGAAAGCTTGCCAAGTTCAAAATGTATTTTCTCCAATTAGAAACAAACGAAGCTGTAGATCTTGTCCTGTCCAAACTTGGCTTCTTTTCAGATCTCTATTCTTTTCAGGGACAAACAAGTTGGAAGGTCAGGAAATTGGCGCCTTTTTTATAGACATGTTTTTGTTATGATTTCATTTATTTTTGCTTTTTCATCGACTTTAGGCCACCGCTCTGAGTCCTGTCTTACCGTGGCTCGTGCACCAGAACCTATTCGCATGCTAAATTTTAAGTTTCTGACACGTCCGCAAGAGAAAACAGTGCTTGAAGGGGATTTCAACCTTCGGATTTTGAATTCTTCGGTTCCCAGTTTTCTCATATTTCGGATACAATGATCTGCCTTTGTGGCAAATTTGAAATTTCTAAGTTCTTTACAAATGCCAATTAGATTTGTCAGCCAGTCGGTCAGCCGACCAATCAGTCGGTGAATCAGTTGGAACAAGGAATCGACGATTTTTCAATCTTTGTAAATCCCAAACGACTTCAGGTAGAAATGTGAAATCGTAGTAGCATTTTCTCAAGGTTAAATCCAAGATAAAGTAACATAATTTCCATGATCTTAGCATAATGTGAGGCTGTGCTACAGGGCGGAGAGGTCAAAATCGCTCTATGTCGTTTCCTGTAAAGGTTGCCGTGTTGGCAGATGGCGAGCGAACTTAGCTGGTGCACTGCCGTGCACCTCGATTATAAGAATACAATATTCGAGGGCAAAAATATGGAACATTCTGGAGAAAAATAATTTTGTTCTTCTCGGTATTAAAATATAAGTTATTTAAATCTGCTGGAGTTTCTTATAAACATGTAACGGTTTCGAGATAATATAAAAAATATGATCATCATGCTTACCAGAAAAATATTCTCAAGGATTTTGGAAAATAAGTCGAAAGCGTAATAAATTATTTTATTCATAATCTAACAAATGTGGCTACTTTTTTGTTCGTTTGAACGTAAAACCACTAATATCGTAGAATTGAAAAATACTCCCGAAAGTTTCGAAAAATATATCAAATGGACAATAAATTATTATTTTTTTCCCGATTTCTTTTTTCTTCAATTGCGTATAAAATTTACCGATATTATAGATCTACCCCAATTTTGAAGTTTCAAATTCGACAGAATTTTGGACAATTGTTTTTTCACTAACATGTTTGAATTTTTTAACAGTGTACATAGCTTTCTCTCTAACAATATGTCCAAATCGTTCAAAAATTCTACCTACAAAGTAATAACAAGTCGCTTACAGACTTGTCTATTATACCCTCACGATGTTATTCAGGTTATAAACGAGATAATTCTTTATTTGTACTCGCTTGTATATGCGTTAAGTCGCTAGAAAGTTAACGAAGCGTTTAATGGTCAGTCAAGCACGATGACTATAATCTTCGTTCATTGATATAATCTGTCACGTGTATTACGTTGCTAGGTCAACGAAGATTAAACGTAGCAAAGAAAATTTTCCTGTACGAAGTACGACGTGATTCTAAGATCCAGATATTGTGAATTATGTTTCACTTAACACTAGTTACTGTCGCTCAGAACGAAGATCAAACTACTGTAATTCGATTCCAAGAATTAATAGAATACAAAGGATGATCTTATCGAAACGAATATAAAAGTAGCATTGTAATAGTAGCAGAAATTACAAATTATGAATTATTATTAATTATTAAGCTAGAACAGCTGTTTATGAAAATTCCGATAATGGTCGATATTTAAACTTACATTTTAAATTTAGTAATTAAAATTAAATTTAAAAACTAACGAAATCTTCAGACTTATTAAAGCAACAAACATTAACGTTTTGTGAGGCAATGTTAGTGCAAGTGTACGCTAAACACTATGAATATTTATAATATTTTCTACGATATACATAGATAAATACACGATTTTATACAGATTAAAAGAAAATCGTGTATCTGATAAATATTGCCATATAGTGAAAAACAGAAAATTCCAAAGAAGCTTATTTCTTTTTTCAATCTACATTCGATTTGCATATATAAATATGTATGAAAATCGATAAAAGGTAATAGAAATTTATTATACATAAAAGTAGCGTCTAAGGAAATTCAAACCCGATTCTCTGATCTAGTATTTTACTGATCTTAGATTTACTGATTTAATGAGAAAACAGAACCATTATGCGACGATCAATATGTTTTAACTTTATCGTATCATCCTTGAGGTATGATATTTCAGCCCAGCGCACAAGTTTACTTTCTCACAAAATCGTTTCAACACGCTAATCCTTAATAAATTGTGTATTGAAATTTAAGATTCTTCCACCATTTCTTCCTGGGTAACCATATTCGGTAGATAAATAGGTTAATAAAATAGAATATGAGAATAGAATCTTTGAAGTTTGATCGTCAGCTTTAATCCAGAGTATCACTCTTCGGCTACTGTCAAGATTCATTTGAACATAGATCTATTTCATTCAACACGTTATCGCTTCTGCACCGACCGTTTAATGAAATTTGAATTGAACATTGTCCAATCAAAGGAAATACCTTTATATTCATTAATAGTTAGCGCAAGACACAGACATTTACAGGCAAATGTAATTTTCAAATTTTCAATTTTAAAAGCGTGTCGTCACTGTTACGTATCGATACTACTGTGTTGTAGATTTTTATGCAACTTTGGAAAGTTTAAGAGTGCAAAAATGCGAGAATCAGGATATGTAAAATTATACTATAATAATTCATTAGTAATAAGAAACATATAGATGTAATATTTCACGAGTTTTTATAGGTCCTATTTTTTTAGTTGCATTCACACAACTACAAATTTACATAAACATCAGCAGTCTAATTATCCAATCACTTTACTTTCACCAAATAACAATAAACATTCAACAAATAATAATAAGTGAACAATCCACTCAAGATATATCTTCCACTCGTACATAAAATAGAAAAAGCATTGAAAATTCAGTATTTAACGCAACAACTTGTCATCGAGATATCATCGATATACGTGTAACCGAGCCACATCTAATAAGATTTTAAACCTGGAACAAGAAATAAATTTGCACGTCTGACAGATATCACGACTATCTCAGACGTTTTACGGTACAGCTTTTATCCCTCCGTGCTGCTATTTCAGCAGAGAAACAGTATCTTTTCCAATAGCACATCTAAAACGATAAACAATTACGATAGCGGAAAAATAGTTGGAGCTGGTCGTCCTTGCGTTTAAATTGACAATTTCTCGATCCATAGATTCTGCATCAAATCGATATACATATGTATGTAAGTGGAATAAGAACACTCGATTCTTCGCGAAGAATTATTCGAGAGGATCTCTGCTCGTGCAGCTACGAGCAAAATAACCGAACTGAGCTTCGAATCGAGGAAAAATAAACAGGCGAAACGATTGTGAACGACGGTAGTTTACTCGGAAGGTTTTGGTAGTAAGGGTACCCTCATATGGACTGTCGGGACCATTGCCTAGTTCCAACAAAGCTCGATGATTAATCGCGTCTGTAACCGTGGCCAACAGAGTCAATAAACGATCAGAGAACATTTTACTTTGTCAATGACAATCGTCGTTTTTTCGCCTCGGTTAACGAAACGAGATATTGTGAGAAAGAAGTAACTTTTTGGTTTAAGCAAGATTGCTATGCATAATCACTACGTTGCAGATATTACTAAGAGAATTCAATATGAATAGAGATTTATTTCGTTTATTAAATGTTATTAACGAATATTTTAGTTTGTATATTTGACACGATACGAATTTTGTATATCTTTAAATAAATAAATAAATTTAAATAAATAAATGATATAATGTAATGTAATGTAAATAATATATACAGAATATTATTACGAACAGTAGCATATTTGTATGTACGTTTCACCGTCATAGAATATCACATTGTCATAATACCCAACCCAATTCCTATGGTTCAAAAATTTCTGTACTTTCGAAAAATATATAATAGAATCGTTATCAACGTTGCATGATTTCTTGTTTCAATTTTATGTTAAAGTTTTGCTGAAATACTTGTTGAGATAAGACTGAGATCGCATAAATATAAAATATCCAAGATAACAGTAGAGTTAAAGTTGTAATTCTTAGAATAAACCCTTCAAGAAATACGCAGATTTCTCTCTTCTCGCATTATCGTCGCTGGTAACCACATAGGTGCAGCTAATGCGACGTTAAAATCTATCTAAGAAAGAAAATACCGAGGTTCTCGTGTGATATTGTATATTATATATTCACACAGTGTAGGAATATTTTTAAGGACGGTATTATGCGCTTGCTAGTCCGTAGTACATCGCACAGATCGAGTGCTTTTCCGCGGAATCTCGTGAGCTTGGAGAAAATCGTCGAAATTTCAGTAACGTAAAACGACTGAAGAAGAACTTGGGTTTATCCAGGGTTGTCAGTCGCTTAAAATCACGACATATATTTCTCGGATAATATAACTGCGAGTACGTGATGCGTCACGTAACGTTGGAGTCGGTATAAGTTTGTCAACTCAGATTACTCAGATGTCAACAGATAACTCAGATTTCAATATTTTTTCTCTTAATCTTCATTTCTTTGTATCAATGTGACTGTATTATTGTTTTCACTTGAAACGCTTAAAATAATTGAAAGGCTTCAATTTACACAAGTAAGCAGAATAACGAAGGTTATATTTGTTCAGAAAAGGTTTGTTGCTTTAGCCCTGAGGAAACTGGATCCGTTAAATCTGAATATGAATAGAAAATATTTCTAGTCCTCACTGTTATGATTTAATATTATAAATATAATTTAATATTTTTTGTATATTTTGCAAATTTTTGTATATTTTGTCCATTAACAAAGAGCTTAGAATTCATGAATCAGAAATACATTTCAAAAAATTTCATTTTCAAAAAATTCAAACATTTTATAGAAGCTAGTTTTCTTCTAATATTATACATTTTTCACGCATATTCCACTTTAATATCTTTCATACAAAATTTTGCCTTTCAATTATTTTCTGCGTCAGTCGTCAGTACCGAACACAAAAACTAAATATTCCATTAAATTCAAGGAAACTGGTTCTTGAAATTGAAACAAGAAATAAAAAGAACACGTCTCTTTACTTCATACGTGACATTCCATGGAACCTCTCTTCACATTCCTCCAACCCTCGTCCTTCCCATCGTAACAACGTAACTGAGGCAGAGGCCGAAATCTACCGGATAGGTAGAAACGTGAGTTTATGGCATGGCACTTGGAAAGTCGCGTCATGTAACCGAAAGTTTGAATAGCAATCAGTGAAACCGAGTGGACCAGGTTGATCGTGCTACATTTCCAACGAAAAATGGTTCTGTCAAGGGAACGTGAAAAAGAAATAAAAGAACAAGTCGATGTAGCAAAAACGAAAAAAGGTTGTTGGTAAGGAAAGAATCTGTTTAAGAAAATAGTAAAAGCTGAATTGTGAACACAACGACTCTAAGCGGTCGGTCGTTACGCGACGGTCAGGACGTTAAATGAATCATGTACGTTGACCTAGGGTTGTCCCACGAGAAAAGGAAAAAATGTTTTTATTCGTCGGTAAGTGGACTTGAGTACCACAAGAGAAATATAGGATAAGTTCACTTTTATTAATTTTCTGTCTTTTATGTCACTCGCTGGGTAAAAAGCTATATTTGATATGAAATATCATAGCTACAAAAAGTATTAGCGCGCAATTGTACATTTTTATTACAGCTCTTACGTACTAATTCATTACGCGGGATTACAAGAGTATTTAGATATTCAGCATGGAAAGCTTTTATCTCTCCACGTTGCATCTATGTGTTATGTAAAATATGTTGAAATTTCGTTACTTCTATAATAAGACACGATTATCGTGATTATATCGGGGTATTTTTAAACCAATCTGAAAATATATACAGGGTGGTTGGTAACTGGTGGTACAAGCGGAAAGGAGGTGATTCTACGCGATAAAGAAGTCGAAAATATGGAATAAAAATTTAAAAATTTAAAAATTTAAAAATTTAAAAATTTAAAAATTTAAAAATTAAAAAATTTGAAAATTTAAAAATTTGAAAATTTAAAAATTTTAAAAATTAAAAAAATAACGTTAATCGAGACAACGATCTACAGTGAGATCCGTTATAACAAGACGTGATAAAGTGCACGCGTACCGAGCGAAAATTCAAAGTCGACTTTCTCAAAAACAAAGCCTCAAACGAAAAATTTTTATTCTATATTTTCGACTTCTTTTTTCGCATAGAATCACCCCCTTTCCGTTTGTACCACCAGTTACCAACCACCCTGTATATATATTTAGATGCATTTCCAAGTTTGCTAATATAATCATGATAATTCAATCTGTTTACAGTACTAATGAAATTTCAAATTTGCTTTCTATAACACACGAAATCTATTCCTCAGATGCTGAAATATCTTTCCACTTGCTTACGGCCATAAAAATTTAATACTATGGAAATGAAATACAGAATCTGAGAAAAACACTTTCGAATGTTAAAATTACTCTCGAACACAACATGAGAAATATGTTCGACTTATCGTGTTTTTTGATCTCTACACTTCAGTAGAATCAAAAACAAGGACAGTGTGACACAGTTATCTTCTCTGTCTGTTCTATCCGATTGCAAGGTGTACGCCACTGTTTCATTGCGGATCGTGCTTTTCGAAACAGACCGCGTGTGCATCTGTGCTTGGTGTTTTCAGATCTATGCTCGACTTTGCGTTTTGCTAGGATAAAGCGGGAGAGGTATTAAAGGAAATGCCTCGGTGGCTCGCATGACTAAAAGTCGGATTTGGAAGTAAAAGGCTCGGGATTATGTTTTGTTCTCGAACAACTACTGTAACGTGTAACTGTTGCCCGGAACGATATTAAAATCGGTGTTAAAAGGAATATTACGTATATATTGTACGTTACAGATGTTTAAACTTTAACAGCCACGAATAATGGATTTCACCGTAATTGTTTATATCTCTGTTGATATTGAGGTTATTATTATTATTACCGTTATTATGGAATTAACGAAATTATTTAAATAATGGATTCTCGATTAACAATCGCTTGTATTTCTCTGGAAGTTATTGTCTGAAACCCACTACCAGAGAATTAATCTTATCGATATTATCTATATATATATTTAATAAGTATTATATATAATGTATAATATAATATATATTATAATTAATCAGAAAGAGTACTTGAGCATCAAAATGTCTATGAACAAGGCAAAATACCAAACTTTTTTAATTAAGCGCTTCTCGGTGATAATGAAACTGACGATAGATCTGAGAAGCACGCTCCGAGAGTATGCTCGTACTTCCATGTAAAGTGGCTCTTATATAAACTCTTTAAGTCGCGTTCCAACAATATACTTTGCCTACGGTGATGTTATTTAATCAGTAACAATAACATGAAAATGAGGGGGGCATTATTAAATCCCTCTCGCACGATTGAATTAACATTATTATTGAAATTTTACATAGCGAAATTTTAGCGAAGTTTTAAGTTTCAAATTATGCTAATTACACCCGTTTAAAAGTCGTTCACTGCTGTTTAGATTATTTCGTAATTTATTTCCGAAAATATAAATTCCAAATAACTTTTAAACAATCTTGAGATTACTAAAATTTCAATTATCTATTCCACCCAAATAGAATTCGAAAAAGGTTGAAATTGATTTGCAAATAAAATATCTTCTCGAAACGAAGAACTCTCGAGGTCCAAGTTATCGTTCGGAAACGATCGGTAAAACTTCACACATATTGTTTTACCTTCAGAGAAAGGTGTAAAACTTGTATTATAAAAAAAGGACGATAAAGCCAGGGAACGATGAAAGTGTCTCACCTTCACTGCCAGAAACTTTCCTTTCTTAAAAGCGTCCTATTCGTCCAGCAAAAATTCGTCGTCAGCGAATGAATAATTATCGTATTAGTTTCACAGCAACTTCACGACCAGAATAATCCACTTTCACGTTCTAAAACTCCGTTCGCCAATATTTTGGAAAATCTTCGACGCCCGTGTAATCCATCATTTGCGGTATTTGCATGCAGCCGTGCAGTGAATGCAGTCTATGTTTCCGCGAAAAGTAGCTCGTCAATGTAATCGCTCTCGTTGGATATTAATACTAAGTTTCCACTAGCTTATCCATCAAGAAACTGTTTTCCTCGCTGGAGATTACACCGTGCTTTCATAATGTGTTCACGATGCGTATTTATTCGAATACAAAGCTCTTTACTTTCGACTCATTCAGATTTGTTCAACTTGCCTTTGTCCACGAAAATTACGTAATTTCATTATATAACGGAAAGTTAATTAGACGATGGACTCTCTTGTATATATCGATTGATTCGTTCGATGATAAAAACTCAGCACATTTCCCACGTGAAATAGCAATTAACAAGCTTGCCAGAACCGACTGGTAGGATTTGTTGCGTCTTGTCGGTTGGAAAAAATGTTGGATTTAATGGAACGTACGCTTTTATCTCGTTATCCATTATCGCGTTTTCCCACGTATAGATACTGCCTCGGAATCAGGGTAAAAGCTTTTCAACTTTTGCTTCCTGTTTCGAATTCATCTTGCAGCTACAAATGTAAAATCCGCTCCAGTGTTTCGGAATTTTCGTACCAGCTAACGTCCGAAAATGGAGTCTGCTGCATTTTTCTCAATTAATTCGTTACAAAGGGAAATCGTCGTGAAACATCCGATAATCTGCTTCGTCCAGCTTTCATCCTTACGTTTCACTCGTGAAATTACGATCGATCGTTGTTACAGTTAGAAGACGAAATCACAACCCAGTTGTAGATAAACTCGACCTAAAATCCATTGTACAAATCTTCAGTTATGTAAAAAGAGTAACAGAATTTTATGCATCACAAGTTGCAAGTTATCAGCTCTAGTTAATTGTTCTATCCGATGTAAAACTGTGAAATTGCGGGATTAAAATCTATTAATCTGTTATGCAATCTTTCGCTTGCCAATTCACTAATATTATCGCAATAATAAATATCGTTGAATGTCGATGGAAAAATTCTGTCCTTTTGTTCTTTGAATGGCAACGCGTTAAAAGGTATTGGTCGTGCCTTTCTATTGCTTTCTACCTGTATTATTAAATACGTCGCTGTTGAATTTTTTTAATTTTATTATTGAAATATTCTTCTTTCTTCTTGTGCCGGAGTATTGAACATTTTATTCTTCGAAAATTACCAGCGTATCTAAAAAAGGCTTCGAAAGCTACTTACGTTGAATATTTTCTTAACCAATACTCTTTATAGCAATTTATTAATCACTTCTTTCTAGATCGTTTATTTGATATTTTTATTACATTAATACATTAAATATTTACATTGTATGTATAGACGAATAAAATGTATACGTATTTCAAGGATCTACGATTTCTAGAGATCTCTGGATGAAGTTATAAATGTACAAAAATAATTCGGTGAAAAAATAACTTTTCTGATCAACCTAATATGATTGTTGGTAACTTACTACGTAAGGCAACTCTGACAGAGAGATGGAAACGATCACAGCTTTAAATACTCGAGTTCCGTTATTAATATTTTATTCCGTGACCTAATTAGGAAATTATTCGTTATAAATTCAGGATGACCGATACGCGACACGTTTAACGAACTAGACGTGCAGCTGCACGTGAAAGAGGCAACAAACGGCAGGTTGAAGGGTACAGTTCGCGTTATTATAAACCGCGAATCGTATGACAACTGCGGTTACGAGTGAACTTTCGCCATGGAAAATTCGAACTTTCCACTTCGCGGTCGTTCAAACAAACTCTCAATTACGACCGGTAAAAACGGCACGAGTGAAACTGGAGACGTGCCAGGAGGTCACCGTGCAACACGTATGCAACCAACGTTCGTCATCCCTGAGATCCGACATCATTTCCAATCATTGTTTTCGCTTGTCGAGCCAAATAACTATGCCAGTTATATCGTTGACGTCGATGTTGAATTACGACGCTGCTCTTTTGCGATGATGATTTTCCATTATTCATCGTTGCTGCTGTTTTCAATTTTCGCTCCATATTATGTATCATATCATGTATATGTACGATAACATACGCGATACTTGATTACGTTTACGATTAGTTTGACGAGGCTCAGTTACACGGTTTAATTATAGCGCTTATGTTTCATGTTGGAAAAGTTTGCGTAATAAATTTCGCCAGAATGGGAACAATTGTATCGCGATAGCTTTTTCGATAGATTTATTTCTGATACTTTTGCGATATTTTTATTCGACGATGATTGAGTCGTTCGATAATTTTATAACATATAATAATACGTTATTAATATAAAATAATTAATATAGAATAGGGTTCTATAAACCGAGTATGAATTTGTAATTTATTTCAATAACGATAGGCTTCGATATATAAATTGTATCGATTGGTAAAACGTTAATACGAATGTATTGACTTTAGATAAGACAAATTCATTGATAAATGGATTGATGTATAAATTCATATACGAGCAATTTTTGATATGGGATTTTGTATAAAAGCGATCGAAAATTACCAATTTATCAAATGTTTATCGTCGCGTTAATTCTACCAATCCTCCGCTGTATTTCCCTTTTATTTCTATTATATCATATTATATTGTATTATATGTATTATATTGTTTTATCGATATTTATTAAAATTTAAAGACTATATTTCAATCAGTTTTATTCTAGGAGCAAGATGAAACGAGCTCCGTGTACAATTCCCAAATTCCATGTACGATAAGCTCACTATCAATACCAGAATCCACAACGATAAGAATTCATCTACGAACCTATGAATCTTACATGGACAAATAAATTCTTTCTTCCTTGCCCTAGTTTAAACTCATTCTACGTTCATCTCCTACTACAAATAGCGCATACGATTAATCGCATTTTCAGTCATATCAATTAAAAAGCTAACTTTCCCATTCATCGATCTGAGACTGCGTTCCTCTTGAAAACGCCACAAAATCCCATTACTTCTGCACCACTTTGATCCAAAGAAAAAAGCAACAAGCGTATAGAGGGGAAGCGCATAGACGCAACCACGTCCAAGGATCCTCGCCTCGAAAAACGTTAAACGAAGCAAAAACGCAGGCAGAATGTTTACAAGCGAGACGAGGCTTTCAGAGCCAGCGCTGTATCCATCCCCGAAAACCTGGTTCAGCACGCAGTTTCCCCTTTGATCCCAAGCGTAATAACTTCTATACTACGAAATAAAATAACGATGTTTCGTCTCTCTTTGCGGTGCTTGGTCGTCGCAAACGTCGCGATACGCGTCCCTTTTTCTCTTCCACGAGTTTAGCCAGATCCATGGTACGTTTCTTTTCTGCGAAGGAATTCCGGCGGATGGCTGGAACAGAAGGGGGATCCGAGATGGATACACAACGGCTAGATTTTCGGTAGTTCAGAGCCAACAGCGGAAAGCACTTAAAAGCGTTTGAAACTTGAGTATCTCGTTGGCGGAGAGAGAGAGAGAAAGAGAGAGTGAGAGAGACGGAAGGGAAACGGGTCGACAGAGACAACTTATCGCCGGTTTCGCGATTTATCGCGACGAAGGGAACGAAGAGGCGAAAAAGAAAACGGGAACATCAGCGCGGAGACGCGTGCGGATACGTGTAACCGTTCTCACGCCGTTGTCTTCGTAAAAGCTACCATTGTCGCTTTTATTGCTGTGTCGCTCGACCGTTTTGCGTCTTTCGACGATTCGCCACTGTCGTCTTTCTGGGTCGAGCATTGAAAACGAAACGGAGCTCTTTCTCGGTTCACTTGGTTCGGTGTCGCGCGTCTTAACGTTCTCTTGTCTTGTACGTCGCTTTAGGATAATCTGGCGTGTTCGCGTGTTCGTATTTTCTTACTTCGGAGTAAGTAGCGACGACTGTGATAACTCGCACGTCGAGACGTTGGTTTCCACCATGCAGGATGAAAGTTGTAGTAGTTAAGCAATATTTGAGGATCGCGAAGTCTAGCTTGAGGAGATACGATCGCGCGGTTTAAAAAGATTTCTTCGCGTTTTAACGTACCCTGCACAGTTCCAACGAAGAAATACTTCGTTATCTCTTGTTGCGTGCTTGTTCATGGTTCTTAAAATTTTACATAGTTTCTTCAATACCTTCTGTATAAGAGAAATAAACTTGAGGAAGGAATCTGCATCTCTACAATAAAATGAAAAATTAATTCGTCATAGAAAGTACTTTCTATTTCAATCGATAGTCACAAGCTGAATTAAGTTGAATTTCGTGAAAACATTTGACCCGTTCGCATGTTCACGGCGATAAGGAACACGAATTCATTGTTACAATTAATCAGTTAATCAGATATATTCCACAATTATTCTCCGTCCTTTTATTTCGTTCTCTATCATCCTTTTATAAAACACCCATTCTAACGACCTTCGTTATTTAGATATCAAACTTATAAGAAACATATTCTTTGTAAAATGATTTCGTACAGACGACACGCTTACGGATAGTCGCGGAATAGAATTTCGAGATATGAAATTTCCAAATAATCGGTCCTCGTACCAACGAGTGGTTAATTGTTTTTTAGGTCAGAACGACTCGACCAATCGATCTCATGTAGGACAATATAGCCGCTTATGCCATATGGCAGATCTATTAGAGTCTGTCCCGTTGACTTCAGTTTCGTATCACGGCAAATCAATCCGCCTGAATGCGCTTTACCGCTGAATTTCGGCCAGGCCGTTCCCGTCACTTCGGTAGCGTGGCAACCGTTCGGCAACTTCCCCCTGTGCACGAGTCAATTCCGCGGATCTATCGACCGGAGACCGACATATTGCCGAACATGAGCCCCTACCCGAGGACCGAGAAAGTTATGAAATCGCAAATGATCGGTCGATCATCCGATTTTCCGCTTCAAGGGCATTCTATGCCGAAGAAACGCGTATCACCAGGTCTAGTTTCCTTGGAATGTTAGCTAAGGGAATTGCGAAATCTTGGACACTTGCCACGTGAACTGTTTTGCGACCAAAAGTTACAATTGGGATGGAGCCTCCTTTGTTTTGCTTGCGGAAAGTTTCAAGTACTTTGCAGGATGATAATAATCGTAAATGTTGAAGATTATGGCACGGTCGTGGGTTTATGAAAGTGTTTTCATTTTGCGAGTTTTAATCGTTAGAAAATCGAAAAATTAAAAAATTTGAAGATTAAAAATTGTTTAAATTCGAATAGTCAGATCTTCCAAATATCTTCATCTTCGAATTAAAATTGAGTCTTGGAATCTTTGAGTCTTTGCATTGTTCGATCCACGAAAGTTATTTAAATATTTGAATAGTCGAATACTTGAAAATCTGACAAATTATTTAGCTTACGATAAATGGTACTATATCTTCTCATGTAGATCGTATTAAGACAGCGTTAAAGGTAGTAATTCAAGTTGGCTGTCAATTAGCGATGATTAGAATTCGAACGATCGAATGTGGCTAACATGTGAAACATTTTTTAATCGACGAATAATAGATACTAAATTTTCAATATTTAATCCGGTAAATTGTGTAAATAACATTGTAACGGTATAGAATTCTGTCCAAGCATTCGATAAACGGCGATTTGAAATTCTAACCAATCAGCCTTGAATTCGGTATTTCATCAGTTTCCAAGTAATAATGGATTCGGTCGAAATTTGCAAGCAGCAGATGTTACCATGCGGAATGCAAGAAGCTCGTGCCAGCGAAGACTTTATCGATGTTCCATTTTCCAATGGATTAATCAGTAGATTAAGACGAGATTCTATTAAAATTATGTAAATGCGAAAATGACAACTCGCAAGATCCTCGGACTAAATATCAATTTACATTACATACATATCTATTTCTGAGTGTTAAGTTTTTCAATTTAACTCTACCAATTACGATGTAATTTAGATTCGCTCGTGTTCCTTACTTATACCAGTCGTGTTTCAATTAATCAACGTCGCTCGACGAAGCAGCTCGTGATTTTAAGATTAAGGATTCGAGTAGAAGCAACCAGGCGAACATCGAGAAACGGAACCTATCTCACGTTGTATCTTTTTGCAGATTCAGCATAATACATTATACGTATACGTGTATAGTAATGGTGAAAAAAATAGGAGAATCGGGATTCGAGTCCGAACCCGTGACATTTGTCTTCCGAAGAATAACAATTGATAATATAAAAATACGATAATAATTCATTTCGTAGAGGACTTGTGTAGAGGATGGTTGGTCGATGAGGTTTAATGACGAGATTGCTCGTCGTTGAAACCGTCGAATATATTTAAAGTGATAATTAAATTAGTACAGATAATGTTCGCAAAGACGCTCGTACTAACGGGTTCGCTAAGACTCGTTAATTAGATCGCCGATGATTCGTTGATAACAGGATGATAACTGATCGACAACTGACTGTAACTCCTTTCCTTGTGATCACGTCCGCTTATTTATACTGGTCGGAAAGTTTTTCAGGACAGAAAATGTTTTTCAGGACAGAAAAAAAAAATAAAAAAAAATACATAAAAAAAAGCTCCGCTCCCCAGAGGCTTAAACCCAAAAACTGCGTCATACAACGAAAAATGTAAAGCGCCGATACAGCATGGCTACGTCGTACCGCCGCGTATCGGTACCTTTGCCTAACATACCATTACAAAAATTCATGTTTATTGTGAATAATGTACTTAAAATCTGTAGTTTTTGGACTCAATAAACTCCTTTGTAAAAATACTGGTCGGAAAATTCAAATTCATCTTTGTTCGACAGTTGCACGTAGCAGCGACATTGTTTTGCCCGGAGTTTATTTATTATTACACAACATAAACAACAACATGATTTGAATTGTCCTGTAACTCATGTGCGGCTACAATTTAATTTTCCCAGGAAGAGAGTCGCGTCTCATGAATATTGATACACACGCGATAGAATTTCCAATAAAAACATTTAATCTTGAAAACAAAACTAATATTGTAACTGAAACACGTGTGCTAAATAACTTGATAAATGTAAAAACCGATCAGATAAATAAGTTCTCAGATATGTATACGTTGTAAATAGATAAGTGTGCAAGTGAGTGGACAGAGATACCGATTGGCAAATCGAACGAATTCCAGAGGAAACGAACGACGAATCAAATTAACGATTGTACAAATAGTTGGAACGTTGGACGAGCGGAGTTGAAATTAAAACACATAAAAACAAAGTATCCAATCTATTTGAATGTGGATCACCGATGTGGATATAAGATAAACTGACGAGCAAATAATTGTAGAATAGAAAGATACAAAAATAAATAGGCAGGAATTGAGGGAAACGAATTTATTAACCGACGAATAAATCAATGCGTAGAACTTGAACTTTGGACAGCGCGAATTCATTAAGTGGCAATCGAGCGTGAAGGGTTACGACCATAAATTTCACGCGACGACGTATTACACTATATAGAAATGTTGGGTTTCGGGGCAAGTTTCAGCTTGGAAAAAATGTTAGATGAAATAATAAAAAATACACTTCGATAATACAACCATAATGATAATTTAATCTACGCAATGACGTTCGCTCAAAGATTTTACTCTGGATTATCCGAAAAATTATTTTTCCTTTGCCAATTTTGCATTTTCAATTCAACGAAGTTCGCTCTGGTTAGGTGTTATCAATAGTTTTTCCGACATGGTGATAAATCATGTTGTTACGATTTTTATAGTAAGTTCTTATGACAGTTTCTGTGTTATTTTTACGATTCTTGATTTTTATCGATTTACGACAAAAAAAGATGAGCCTATTATGTTGTTTTCCTATTTTGGAAAAGTTCATTTTTTCTCTTTCATTGCTTCTTTTTCGCTAATTATTGTAATTTTTTTCATTCGCTGTATTATCCCGTCAAAAAGTACATTGACAAACCGTCCTATTTTAAACGTCAGGTAGATTCGCTTTGTTCGCGTGATAATCTCAAACACCTCTCTTTCGTATTTCTATTAGTCTAATCTAAATATTCAAAGATATTTCGTACCTTCTTGTCATGAAAATATTTAATTGACGCGATCAAAATCCTATCTGGTAAATCGTAACGACGCGTTTGATACGATTTCTTTCGTAACAAATAAAAGGACAAACAGAGACAAGTATAAAAGAATACATTTAAAAAATTTGCAACGAATCATAAAATAGAAAGACGCATCGTTGTCAGATATTTCGCGGTAAAAGCTGCCGGTCGAATCGCATGAATGCAAAAGATAACGAAAAAAATCTCGACGAGATTAATGGGTCGATCGATTCGCGGTTGATTCGTTTCATGAATATTCACCTGTGCCGATGGATTCGCCGACTAATCATGATTAATCGTATACATATTTATGATTTACGGTTAACCCAAAGCGATTTAAAGTTTACACACGACGAGATGCCGGTCACTATTTATACGCTATGAACACGCGCAGCGAATTAAAATCGACATAAAGTTCAATTCTGCTCGTCGACTTGTCGCTTATCGTCACGAATCTATCCACTTATTGGTATTCTAGTCGGTATTCCAGTTTATCTACTGATTTCGTTCACGTCTGATAAATCCGACATTCCGGATAATAACGTTCGAGAAATTTAATCGATTCTTATTAACCACTGTGAGAGGAAAAATCAGAGATTCTCGTTCGTTATGACATAATAATCGAGATGGAAAGAAATGATTTATCTATGGGATGGAAAATGATATCTTTCATGTACATTTCAAATCAGATAAAATTATTGAAAATTCAAAGTAATTCACGTCTTTTAATTAGATATTGTAATGTATCTTTTGATCTGAATGTTTCAAACTCTATCGAGAAACTTTCTAGGCATACCAATGCTATTCTTAATGAATATATCGCCATTTAGTTCGTTTCAATACTTTTTCATGGACGTAGAGATTCGATATTTTCTCACGTTACAATGTCAGTGAAATTTCAAGATGTTTCGACGCGAAAGCTTTTTGCGCCAGGTACACAAGTACTGTCGTGAGCTAGTGTACTGTATAGCAATGAAGCATTATGCCATCCAAAGATGCGAATGGAACCAAATCAATGGTGTTTGACTACTTTGTTGTACGCATTTCGATATTGTCCCGACGTTGAAGCTCGAGAATCCTCAATGGGAATACTTTATATACATGGGAAGCAAGACCGAGATGGCAGTGTGAGTTCTTTGGGTTCCTATTCTGCTTCTCTTGGTAGCCAATACGTAGAACGTTCGAGTTTGACGCCTCAATTCACTCGCGAGATGACGATGAATAATAGGAACGTGTGTTAGGGTAAATTGTTCTCTTTACGTAGGACGTGTTGGAGAATTGCGTGGGCGTAGCTCGATTAATATAGAAACTTGGAATAAAATACCACGTGATTTGTATAATCACGAAGAAGGCGAAAATTTCTATATAAAAGTTTAGTTTGTGTTACATAAATGATGGCGATATACATATTATTATATTATTCATGGAAAAGTATATTTATGTAATGTTAAATACGTAATAAATAATATATCTATTTTATACAAAATTTCATTTATTGATGTAAAAAAAGACAAAGCATACCAAGTGGATTCAATTGCAGCAAATATTTAACCGAACGTACGTATGATCTTTGCTATGATTGATCTATACTACTTCATCGAATGGATTCTAGAAAATAAAATAATAAAACAAATAACGTTGGACTGCGATGGTTTACAAAGAAAACGCAGCAATGTTTCGCAACTGTATGACGAACATTTAATTGCCTCATAAAACCGACACTATAAAGAATTTTTCATTCTTTTGATAGTAAATACGAGGCAAAATGTAAATTAAATTAGATAGCTGAAAAGTACACGAATTTTATTAGAATTATGTTATTTATATTTTCGTTCTGTGCAATTTCCATTCAATTTCATTGCAAAAAAAAAACATTTTTATTTCCTAGAAAATTAAACTCGGTTTCAAATAACGCTTGTCATATGGTATAGAATGAAGTATAGAATTTGCCCTGCTCCTATCTCTTCTCCCATAATTTTATACAAAGAATCGGAATTGAAGCAGAGTTCTCTATTTACCGGATCTCATTTTTCACACAAATTCTGCTTTGTTCGTTTAACATGCTGCCACATAGCCAATCACAAAAGCAACTATGTTTGATATTCACAATCGGTATACTTTAATCGACGTTACGACCAGAGAAGAGAAACTAAATACGAATCCATTTTCGATAAATATTTGTTATTCTACTGTACAACGATGATCTAATAATTGGAAAACGAAGATTGCACATTGCGCGAACATATTTCAAATGACCAAGTATATACAACGTTGGCCATAAGTATCAGAACACCTACTCGTTACATTTATTGAAAAATTTTAATAAATTTTATTTCATTTACTATTTTCTATTACATTAAGACGTTTACAATAAAATATCTAGAAACCATCGCTTGTATTAAATATCAGCGAGTCTTTTAATACTTATGGCCATCAGTGTACAGGTATAGTATCATCATAAAAAATTCATATACCATCCACCGAAGTATTTACAACCAAATGTGTCTCCTGATTTCTTTCTCGTCTTTCGTCTTTCCATTCGCCTCGTGTTTCTTCATAATCTTTTCTCGTTCGAGTCACGATGAAACCAACGGAAGATACCGGTGGTTGTCGCTGTCAGGAATTTCGAACGAGCTCGACTGACTTTCCTTCGCGTTCTATTCGAACCGTCGTGGCTGGCGAAAATCACCGGGGGCGACGGAGACCGATTCTCTGATTGCTCTCCGCCTAGCGTCGAACTGCGCGTCGCATTCCGTGCGTTTCACGAACCGAGCGAAAACGCCCGCGAAATGAAACCCGTGAGAAAAAAGCACAGAGACACAGAGAAGGAAGAGAAAAAAGGAGGAACTCTGATATCGTCGAGGTTCGGGTGAAAAAATAAAAGAGCATCTGTCGGTAGTGAATTTTCGACAAAGCCTTTTCCATAGAAAATGGCGGAGAAACGTTTCGAGGGCGAGAACGTGACCTGGCTAAATATGATTGAAAATCTTGTAACGAAGTATCAGGTTGTGACATACGAAATTAGACTGTTGGATTTGATCGCGTAACACGTTTAAATCTCTCTTACTTTATACGAATATTTTTATCTGCATAGATGTTTCGTATATTATTTTACAGCTAAGAATGTTTTCATTTATATAAAATTTTAATTGGAAATGTTTTTTTAATTTTAATAATTTTAATTTTAATTGTTGCGATTTAATGTTGAAGGGAAATATGTTTGCACGAGCTGTCAGTGATCGTGACGAGGAGAAACGCAAAGTGAATAACACACAGTGTTCTCGCTTGGATCGTGCAAACGATAATCGATTAATTTAAAAAGAATTATAAAAAAAAACTAATTGTGTAAAAAGTAATTGAGTCTTTGAAGGAACAATTTGGATGCAATAATATATAACGAAGGATCTGTCGCGATCTATTTGGACATTATCTTGTAATTTTGAATTAGTAGAATTAGTACATTATGGCGATGTCTTTGCTGAGGAGTTAAGTATAAATGAGAATGACAACGTTACTGAAGAATGAGATTAGAATCGTTGGAATTGTAAAAGAATTATAAACATAAATCGCATTGTAAATTTAACTGATTGCCAGACTATCCATCGACCAATTTGTAAATTTCTGATATCGACGTTTTCTGAGATAGAGACATTTTACAATTAAATATCAAAATATAAAAGTGCAAGAACAAATTCACAATATTACGTAAACGATGCTGAAATCTTTATTTAAGCTTATAACCAATTTATATTAATATAAATTCTATTACAAAAAGGAAAAAAAACGTAGAGGGAAAGAACACAAGGATCCTGCGATCAAAAATCATATATCAAATGTTCATCCTCGTCAAAAGGAATCAAACACATCACCTTAATAACATATCGACGAAAGGATTTGTCGCATCGAACGTCCACGAAACATGTCCGAGTTTCACACTCTAGGAAATTCGACAAGTTGTTTCGAATGTCGTTAACGATCCAAAGGGACGATAGACATGTCGAGATACGAGAGTCGCGTATCGGATTTACGTAGAGAAGCGGCGTCGGATAAAACCAAACAAAGCTGGCGGCCGTAATGAAGCCTCGATCAAATTGTACGAGACAAATCGGCGGAACGGTGTGATTCGCTTGCCGGTAAATGCAATTATCGATACACGAAACGAGCCAATGATTTCCAGCCTGGCATGTGTCACAGTAACGCGTGCCATTTAACGCGTGTCCAAGTGTCTGGCGGAAAAACCATGTGTACACACCGTATTCATCTATGAAAAGTAGATAAACCTTAATAATTATTAGGAAATTATTAAAACCTTTAGCAATCGTTGTATCATTTGAAACCTTAAATTACAAAGATACATATACAATCGATCGATCAATCAATAACAGACTCGTTAATTATGTACAATTAAGTTAAATATCTTTGTCGTTTATATCATACGTATATCACTTGTTAATAAACGTTTCAATCATTCTCGACATTTGTATCGTTAATTTTCCTATTGCATTTGTCAGTATTTGGTTCTGAATTATGTAAATGATTGCACATATTTTAACCTATGTCCTTTTCATATCTTTGATCGTATCTCAAGAAAACTGCAAAAGCAGCATTCGAAAAATTCTATAACTGACAACCTTTTTTAAATACAAAATAATGAAATGATGTAATTACTAGAAAATTAAAAATTTAGGTAAATATTTAACTATAACGTTCTAGCGAATCCATGTGTACTTAGAGTCTTGCTTCAAAAGGTAATGAAAAATGATTCGTGATAAGTACAAATGGAAAAACATAATATCACATTCAACAACATTATTGCGACATTTTATAGAAACAACAACTACGTTTACCGCGCAAACTACATCGCAAGCCACAGTTTCAAGGCATTTGCGAGATACGTAGTTCTACACAGGATCGCGTACCAAACATTAAACATCGAACGTGCACGTCTGAGCGCGGTGAGATCAATTATGCGACCTCAACCCGGTAACGACAGTCTCTGCGCAAAGACAACTCCAGCTAACGAACAACAACCGACCTGCACAAATTACTATGACCCGTATCTTTTCATATTTATCTAATCAAATTCCTATCCAATCAATTGAACACACTGAAAACTCAACGAGACGCGAGGCTACTCGAAAATTATGATATTTATGGAATCTGGACCGGAGCCAAGTAAACGCATAGAGAATGGCCGTTCCTGGCGATAGTATGCTGTTGCCATTATCGGCTCGTAACGAGCTGCTCGTCGTCGATCCACCTGCAACGGAATCACCACCGCGAGCCACCGCTAATAAACCGAAGTACGTTCGACTGTCGGCCGATTATTCCGATCGGACCACGAGTTCGTCGTTCTTTCCAACATCGTCCCTTTCTCGTTCTAGATTTTGCGAGCTCGTTGCGGTGATCCACGAAACCGCCAACTACCGGTCACCGGATATTTACACTTTCTCGCTCGACGAAACGCGTATAATGGCGGAACAAGAGGATCAAGGTAGAAGAGGCGACGCGAATTAACGTAATGAATAACGATCGGCCGGTCGTATCGTAGCCGAAATTGACGCTATTCGATGTACGCTGGCGATGCAACCGCGCCGTGTCGTTACCTGTCAATTACGAAAATCGTAATAATCCGTTAGCAGCGGCCGTCAAAGCCGACGACAATGAAATTTCAGGGGCTGTCCTCGCGATACCGTGTCGTTTCAATTTCGACCGCGTTGCGGGATTAATCTTTTGCACGATTAGAAATTCATAAAGGTGGGTTCGCTTGCTTGTTCCGATTATTCTACAGCGTGAAACTGTGCTGTTAACGACAAGCGCGGCATCGGTAATGGAAATCCAGGGGAGCGATGATTTATGAAATTGAATTGGGCGACGTTCTTACAAGAAGCATTGTGTAACATGGTAATGTTGGTGTGTTTGGGATATCGATTTAATTGTTTGTAACGGATAAAGTGATTTGTTTCGCGGAGACGACGGTCCCGAAGCGTGTCTCACTTTATAGAAACAGAGTTTTTATCGTTTAACGAGTTAAAGACACGAATAGACGATATATTTAATTGGAGGGCCGAGAATCACATTGGTGCGAGTCGATCCACTGCTTGTTTCTATGAAATAGCGTTTTGTATTTATCGATATGAGAAGATTGCGTGTTCTCGAGTTATGAAAACGTATCGCGACCGGGAATAAAGTTATGGCTTCGTTAATTATGGAACTAAAAAGATGATAACACTTAACACTTGAAATATGTGATCGTAATTGATCTGAAATATTTGTATTTAAGTCGATTTAAAAGTATCACGTAAAACTCATTACAAATTGCATTCGAAAAAAGAATTACTAACAAAAGTATCTTCACAGACAGTAGAAAGTTCTGCAGTAAAATACAAAGTAAAATAGCGAATCAAATTTAAAATTTCAGTTCTAATAGTATCAAAACCAGAATGAATTCTACATCCGTCGACGTTTCAATCCTGTGCAATATGAAATCCTTTTCTTTTAACGTTGCACTATCCGGTACAGGTAGAAACCTCTGGTTATTGCATAACACGGTTCTAGATCCCAAGAGAGGATAATATAACATTGATCTTTGTCACTGTGGCGTTCTCTCGGACATCGCATAGGTTTTAAAGCTGTCAGATAACGTAAGACCATTTATTTTATAATCCACCCTTTGTACAAAATATAACACACAATTTCTCTTGTGCAACTTTGATATGCACGTAATAGTTTCCTTTCATTTCGTCCTAATGTTCGCATGTTACATTAACTCGTGTAACTCCGTACTATGAAATCAATTATTTTCACCTAGTTACTTTCCTTTCGTTACCTTCTACTTTATCGTTATAATAGATTGTTAGATTTTCCTCTTTCTCTCCTGTAACATTATAATTTCAAAGCCAATTTCCTGGTCGCCGAAGCGATTTTCTATACGCGAGAAACACCTGCGAATTTCGATGTCGATCAAAAACGAATTTCTAGCGACCGTATCGAGAAGGAGTTACGTTTCCAGCAAAGAACTTCCACGGAACGAAGTTCTAGATATCGAGGAACTCTCTTGCATAGCCCCAAGAGAGAGAAGTTGACGTTCACAGCGCATTCATCTCCGGCGTGTTACCAGTCTGCACGTTACATGACGGAGGGCGCGAGTGGACACGGTCTCGTGTGCGGAAATCGAATAGCCGCATCTGTACACGGATAAACACGCGTGTGTATTCCACGATGTACGGGCATCACGGCTAATTATGAAATATTAGTTAGGCGCCTACTTCGTTGCTCTCCCCGACATTTATTGGATTGGCGATAACGAAAGCTCGTACTTTTCCATCTTCCTCTTCTTCTTTTTTTTTTTCTTCTTCTTCGTCTCCTTTACCCTGCTTCTTCTCGCGTTAGTAATAACGATAAAAACTCGGTACACTTGCTTTCGCGTACACTGCCCTTTTCTCAAGGCAGGTACGTGATTTAAATGTGACTGTGACCGCAAATTATCGAACCGTCCCTTCACGGTTAATCAGAATCGTTGCTTGAAAAATCGTTAAAAGTGCGCCTAATAATTTATGCCGCGCCAATTCTCGTCCCTTCTCCCTTCTGCCGCGCTCGTGTTATGTTCTTTCTTTTCCTTCCTCGTCCCTTCCTCTCGACGATCCTCGCGCGTGTGTTCGCGATACGAAGAAGCGGCCTTATAACCCCATGAATAGTGCACCGTGCGGAATGAACGATTGGTAATGTCGCCGTGGAATCTCGTTTGCGTGCGTGAAATGCTTCCCAGGGAGGACCGTTTCGCGGAACGAATTTGATTTAACTCGAAATTCGCGCGCACGCTTTATGACCTCGACGAACTTTCGGGAATAAAGTCGGATAAAAGCCGCGCATCTCTGCCGATGAGGAGTCTGCCTTCGCTCCTTCCCGCAAGTTCCCCGCACCGCGGATTAACAGAGCGTATGTCAGGAAAATAACCACGTAATCGAATGGCACGAATAGAATCAACGTCGCGAGTATCGTAACGAGACGTTGTCCCGAACGTCTGATTCCCAACACGGTAACGTTTGTCTCAGTTACTGATAATGGAAGATGGAGAATTCAATTTTTGTCTACGATAAGAAAAATATCGATATTACGTAACTTGTTTTCGATGATACTAAAACTGATTTTAATACGATCTAAACATCGAATGAGATGAAAATTATTTGTTGAAGATTTCGATGTTCTGTCAATTAAAGAGAAATTATATTCGTCGTTCTCACATGTAAAGTTACTTCACCAATTAACATGAAACGTGCGAGTTTTTGTAACAGAGACAACACTGTCCTTTAAGTCTCGTGCTATTAACACTAAACACTAAACACTAAGTACCAAAACACTAAACACTAAACACTAAACACTAAACACTAAACACTAAACACTAAACACTAAACACTAAACACTAAACACTAAACACTAAACACTAAACACTAAACACTAAACACTAAACACTAAACACTAAACACTAAACACTAAACACTAAACACTAAACACTAAACACTAAGTACCAAAACACTAAACACTAAACACTAAGTACCAAAACACCAAAGCATCAAAGCACCAAAGTACCAAAGTACTGAAGTTGAAGTTGAAGTTGAAGTTGAAGTTGAAGTTGAAGTTGAAGTTGAAGTTGAAGTTGAAGTTGAAGTTGAAGTTGAAGTTGAAGTTGAAGTTGAAGTTGAAGTTGAAGTTGAAGTTGAAGTTGAAGTTGAAGTTGAAGTTGAAGTTGAAGTTGAAGTTGAAGTTGAAGTACTGAAGTTGAAGTACGGAAGTACTGAAGTGTTGAGGTGCTGAATACTAAAGTACTAAAGTACCAGCGCACTAAGCACTAAGTTCTAAAGCACTATTTCCCGCGTTTGCGATAACATCGCGCCAGATAAAAAAAGTAATCACACTTTTCATATCGTTTCACACAACGTTGAAGTTTCATTCAAAAAATTGACAAAAAGGAAAATAAAAGGGAGGGAGAATACAGGAAAAGCCGTATCAACGTGGTCATATAACCACGATTTTTATCACGATTCGTTACGCGGTATCAAACATCTGACAGACTTCGGATAATACGAGAAAAATATAAAAAAAAAAAAGAAGACAAACAAGTAAGAACTAAAGGTGGAGCAGTGGCAAGCGACGATTGATTTTCTTTGTCACTGGGACGCAGACGTGATTCGTGACAAACTTTTCAAGTGAGATGCAGTTTCTCATTTATGGAAGATGAATAAAAATGATGTCATGTCTGTTGAGAATTAAAATGCAAAGTTCCGTGTAATTACCTCGTGCGAAAATTATGCCAACTAGTTCATAACACACGCGAGAACACGTAGAAATGCTACTATACAGCTACAATAAACTGTGGTCAGTTCGAAACTTCAAATAACCGTAGAATCAAAGAGACGTGGGCCTTGGAAAGTATGGAAAATATGTCTAGACGTGACGTTCAGAAGAATTCATAAGAATTCATAAGATTTAAACAAGCAATTCTCCAACCTAGGATTATCATGTGTACAATAATTGGATAGAAACTTTTCTTAGTGATCGACTATTTAAAAATAAGTTAATGAGAAACAAATCAACTGATGGTTAATTAAAAATAGACAAAAGGTGGTTATTTATTGTGTTTAATTACGAAAGTCACTTTATATGACTTAACTACATGACTTAAATAATTGAATAAAAAGCGTCATTTTAGTAGAATTTTTCCGATATCGTTTATTTTACCCGTATCTTTTTATTGAATATTTTTTCGTGCAAAATTTTTTCCCTACAGTTAGAAAGCTTGAAACTGATAAGTTTTATCAATACAATAATAATAACAATATTTATATATTTCAGTCATATGAAATCCGAAATCATAGAATACATTAATATGATATTTTTCTAATAAATCCCCTATAAGAATTAGAATTGATGGAACGTGAAAATTATAATAAATTTCAAACTTGAAATTATAGTCACTCTGATATACCACTCTTTTCTTCTATTTCAACCCAATCCATCCGTTTTAAGAAACACGACAGCGAATAGTTATCGAGGTTGCAGACACGCAACTTTGTCAATCTCCCGTGCATCTGCCATCGCTTAATGGTAGCTAAGTTCTTCATATCCTGTGCTTTCACTCGTGTTCAGCTGCCATAACTCCATTGCCCGTTGTGTTCCCAACGGGTCGATTTTCTCGTAACCATTAAGTCTCCGACCTTAAATTACCACCCATTAAGTCAACGTTCGCTAGCCAGCAATTCGGTGAGAGACGGTTCCGAGAAACGCACCGTCTTAGAAAACATCCCCGTTGAGCTCAGACGCCATTCGTATACTACCGCAAATTGGATATTGTACTTAGTGGCGGTAAAACAGTAATAAATGGTTTTAAATGCATACGACGATATTACGAATTATCTCAGAGGTAGACCATTTCGTATTTATGAAAGTGGACTTGTTTAGGCAACGAACATAATATTTTTAACTAGATCGATATAGATTTCGAACGATTCCATTCAAATTGGTCGCAATAACGTCAAATTTGTCGTTGAGGTAATTATGGTATTTTCGATAATTCGAGCAATTGCACTTAGATTTCTTCGTAACAAAATCTTTTGATGTTTGAACGATTATCATGATAGTTCCAATACTTCGTTGTTGATTTAAAGTTATGAAATTCTTCGTTAAAAAAAAGTGTCAAATTTACTCGCGTTTGCGATAAAAATAAGCTGACCCCATTGCGTTACTAAAAAGGTCGTAACTGTAATAATAAAAAATCTAGAAATGTAGGCTTCCAATTATGAATATCGTAATTTATAACGAAACTGTATGATAATTTGAATAATGACGGATGAAAACTGTAGAATATTCTCTGTAAAAAAGTTAGTAGAAACAATAGCAAAAACAAGAAACATTTATTGGCACGATCTACTGTAACTTGAAAATATAATCGAATAACACGGAAATTAAAAAATAGTGGGTTCGATGAACAAACCGAATACGGCATTCACAAACCGTAATCGAATTTTCATTTATGAGTTTATCCAATATACACGGCACATTACTAGCTTTATCATTTGAAACCAATCAATTGCGAACGTTCCATTCACAATTCACCAATCCATAAATTCTCATTGCTGTGGCTCGTGGTTACAGAATTGGCACCTGTTCCTTTTCTTTCTTTTATTTTTTTTTTATTTTTTTTTTTTTTTTTTTTTTTGTTATCTTTGAACGAACAATACTCGCCGATAACACAGATATTTTCATTCGAACGGTGGAAAAGTCGTTAACAAAAATAATATCTTGTTTGGTCAATAATTATAATGCTCTGACAATCTGTGTTCCGATGTATTAGGTTGTCCGAAAAGTTTCTTTCGTTTTATAAGGAAATAATAGACGCACAATGTTTTTTCTTTTATATTGGTTTATTGAATTATGCACAAATATAATAATAGAAATATAACGAAATGGATCATATCTAATTCAATAAAATAATATAAAACAGAAATTGCTGTTCATCTATTATCATCTTCTGAAACGAAAGAAACTTTTCGGACAACCTAATACTATATTAATTACGTATTCCTTGTTGTCTAAACCAAATATAAATGTTATACTAAGCGAACATTGAAAGAGAAAGATTTTTAACAAACCAGTAACTATACGAAGGTAAGTTGTCATTGGAGTGAAATTTATTTGACGAGATTCGTTCAATAACGTAAAGATAGCATTTGTAGGACATTTACCGACTGAAAGAATTATTGAATCTCGACTTAGATATACGTATTTCGCGCTGAGTCTGCGTAAATCATTCAAAATTTTCGTTAATACCGGCTCATGGTGAACCGTTGAAATTTCCATCTCCGGACACTTGTTCGTTGATATGATCATATGGCCCCTTGATAAAGTATATTGGGAGGTGCCTCGTGCATGTTTAATCACCTTGTCATCCCGAGAACGTGTCATCTTCCGTACGACTGAACGTACTTGTCACTGTGACGTGTTCTTCGGATAACTGTACCGCACTCCCGAGTAAACTCGGAAGATAAATATTTTTCTTCCTTTGTAATAATAAAGTAGACAATATATATGTATCAAAGATAAATATTTTTATCTGTTTTTTCAATTTCAAACTATTATCCTTGTCTTGACCTTTTTGCCCTACTTCCACTAAATATCTAAGAATTAGTATATTAATTTAAAATAGTAGATATTTAAGAATTAGAGTCAGATATATCTGAAAATAAATGGCTAGATCATTTCGTCATCATTAACAAAATTTCATATCTTAAACGCTAGTTTCACGCATCATAAGTTGAATCGCCGATATTTCAACCCTTTGCGCAGACAAACTCGAACGTTTATTCGTTTCAACAATTTCAATTGTAATATATATAAAATATACGTAGTTTCTGCATTAAAACTTCACTTAACCATAATATACCAAAATATATATACGTACACATGAAATACGTCACAAGTTTCGAAGATCTATTTTTCAAGGATTTTAGAATTCGTAACCATAAATCGAAATATAAAGGGCGAAATCAGTTTATACGCACGATTTCACGATAAGAAGATGTTGACGCGAAAAGTGAAGCTTTGCTCGGGAAATACCTTGTCCGCCGACAAATTGCACCTAATTTCTTGTTACAGTGCAACAAGACATTGTACTCGCCTCGTCGGTTTCATGACGTCCGGTGCACTTTCGTCTGACGATTTTATATGAAACTTCGATCGTTTATGGGGCATTATATTGCGGTGTAACGCTTTGTAACAACAATTTAGAGACCGGACGTAAATTGGCGGTATCATACCACTGATACCTTTTATTCAACGTCGTAATAATACACCTGACGACTTTGCTCGTCTACCGTCATAATTAAGGGCAAAACATCGTGCTGAGATAACACTCACCTGCGGCCGACTATTTCGCACGATCGATCGATCCGATTCTCGGACGAGATTAAACGAATAAAAGTACTCACCTGTAACAGAAAACAAGTAATAATTAGATAAATATATGATATATCGTATACAGGTTGAATTAATGAGAAGTGTGTATTATCTAAGATAAGTCGATACCTATATTGGTTTTATCGAAAAATATCTTAAATGAAATATGTTGCATTTCAAGAGTCTGATCGGACAGACGCGATTTTAATTTCTAATGTCTTACATTTTCCGAGATATCAAGGTGACTGAGTTTTTTAAATGACACCGTATGTTATAACATTATAGAGTCCATCCAGTTGGATATTCGCTAGAAAAAGATATTTATTTATT
This sequence comes from Bombus huntii, assembly GCF_024542735.1. Lineage (NCBI taxonomy): Eukaryota > Metazoa > Arthropoda > Insecta > Hymenoptera > Apidae > Bombus > Bombus huntii. Next base: position 18,013,456 of record NC_066239.1, read on the forward strand.
CATATCGAGAAACCATTAGTTTGGCAGATATTTTAACTTTTATTTGTCAATTTTAACGTATGCACATATAGATATAAAATGTTTTTCTTATTGTGAAAATATTGTAGAAATACACAACTCATAAATTCTTTATAACTATTCGAACGATTTGAAAGATCATAATGTCATTGTATTTGTGTTAATATCAATTTGTCAATATTGTCAATATTCTAGGCCAAGAATGTATAACATTTGTTGTATCGACAGCAATTGTTCGCTGATATAATTATCATGTCCGATAAGATAATATTTTTCACCTTAGGCAATCTTAAATGTTTGTAATCTGATTAAAAAAGCTCGCTAACATTTCAGAGAATTTCGTGCGAATGTAATCATGACTGGTAAAATTACGAGTGACGACTAAAATACTCGTAATTTCATGAATTCCGGTTGGCAAACAGATCCTTCTTGAAGGGCGTTTCATTTGAAACTCAGCACACATTCAATTAGTCAAATGTCAGAACCATCTGTAACGTGGCAGGAGACAGACTAATAATTCCAAAAGGATCGGTACATAGTAATAATTCAGCAAATTTCAATTTTTAGTTTGCTCAACAGCTTTTTCATACGAAATTGAAAGATTCTCGTATACGTATTAAATGAAATTAAAATAATTCATTCAAATCTCAAAAATCTGATTGACAGAGAATTAAGTGGAAACACGCGTGTCATAATAAAATTCTGCCAAGGTAACGAGGATATTGATTACAATGCGGAACCCTGGAATTTCCTTAAATTCAATAAAGAATTGTATTTTTAAATCGTTGTTTCAACATCCGCCAGTCGAATGCAGTAAACATCGTGCAAAGGGCAATAAATTACACTTGCATTTGAAATGTATGCAGATGGTGGGAGTAAACTTCAACGGTAAAGTTTAAACGATATAAATTAAAAACGGAAGAGGCAATTTGTATCGACAAACACATTATTGTTTTAAATTAACCACGTTCACACGCAGTACCGCGAGATTGACGAAATTTGCTCGTAAATAGAAACAACTGTGAAAGGTTGTTCCCATTATTTCCTTGGGTATCATGAATAAATATGAGCTCTACCTACGGTACCGAAAATGCCTCTAGAAACACGCAAGAGAGAATAGCAGATGGATGAGCGAAATAAAAGGAGCCAAGAGAGTCGTTCCCTTTGGCAAAGATTTAGGGTTCAGGAACTGTAGAATTTTGCTAACAATATTGCGTTGGACGATCTTTATTGCATAGACTGAAAGGGAAGAACAACAACCGTCGATCACAGGACGAGATTTCATCCACATCAAACGTAATTGAGGATTTAAGCTGGCGTTCTTTAACCGAGAATATCTAAAGCGATATCCCGATCGATAGGATCGCACGAAACAATCTTACAGAAGGATTGTCCCAAGACGGATATCGTCGCGAAGGAGAAGAAAGTATTGTCAGAGCACAGAAAGAGATAGTTGTCATCTCGTTTGACTGACGAAACAGATAAAAGGGTACGTTTCCAGGGATTTGAACCAGAAGCAATTCGACCGATTCAACAGATATGAACATCTTCAAAGCGAGCCGGGGGCCAGGGCATCTTTTAATTTCTTTTGCATCGGCCAATCTCTTCTGTAAATACAAAATCGTTGGAAATTGAAAGGACCCGGTGCAGGACTGCTGTTTTCATACCGGGAATTAAAAGGCAAATGTTCTTTTTATTTTTCTAGACAAAATTCAAGGGGATCAC